>NC_085138.1:290380255-290647620 GCF_035046485.1 Aedes albopictus | reverse complement strand
TACATACTTGAAGAATAATAGTGATGTTTTCATTACACTTAAATTTTGATTCACTCAAAAATCAACAAAAGTATTACATTTTTCACGCAAAGTGCTTAACAAAAATAATGGCTTACAATGCAAAGTATTTTTTTTTACCTTCAAATTATTCGTGAAAGCGTACTGGACGTTCTTGATGAGTAATAGTGATGTTTTCATGACACACTTAATTTATTTTACTCGAAAAGCTACAAAAATACCATAATTTTTATACAAAACAGTCAATAAAAAAAATTGAAAGCCATAACATGTAGTTGTATGGCCTTAAATTTTCCGTTACAATGTACTAAACCTGTTTTTGATGAAATGTTGATGTTTACATTACACTAATATTTTGTTTTATAAAAAAATGTACGAAAATACCATAAAAAGCGAATAAGCTAAAATTTAAAGCAGTTTTTCAACTTTGAATATATCGTAGTAGTTTAGTGGATTCATTTGAACAACATTAGTGATGTTTTTATTACACTCATATTTTGTATTACTCAAAATACTAGGAAAATACCACATTTTTCACAAAAAGTAGTCAACAAATTAAAATATAAGGCAATACATTCTGGTTTTTTGGCTTGAATTTTTTCGTGAAATGTTGAACAATACCGTCTTCATGACACTCTCAATTCATTATACCAAACAAGTTTTTAAAATACCATAGTTTTCTTACAAAATAGTCAATAAAACAAAATTTAAAGCAATGACATGTAGTTGCTAGTCTTAAAATTTTCCGTTGGAATGTACTAGACATGTATTTGATAAAATTTTGATGTTCACATCACATCCACGTTTTGTTTTACTGAAAAATCACGAATGTGCCATATTTTTCACACAAAATAGCCAATAACATAAAATTCAAAACAAACACATGCCGATTTCTATTACTGACTTTTTGTACCAGTTTCAGGTTATCTACTTCCTGAAAAAAATACAAGGCAAACCGAAAATTCACCAGGGATTTTTTTATTGGTTTTATTTGAGTCCATTTGCGTCTCCTGAACATGCAGTAGCAATCATTAAAAAATAAACGGAAATCCCGTGAAAATGAAAAAAGTTACGAACTTAACTGGTTTCCAAAGTTAAGGTTAGGTTATGTGTCTTTATTGGAAAGATTTTCAGCCTTCTTTCATTCGTGTTTCTTGGGATTCCTTTTCAAATTCCTCTCGAAGATTCTTT
Source organism: Aedes albopictus (assembly GCF_035046485.1). NCBI lineage: Eukaryota > Metazoa > Arthropoda > Insecta > Diptera > Culicidae > Aedes > Aedes albopictus. Next base: position 290,646,411 of record NC_085138.1, on the reverse strand, counting down.
CGTATTCCTATCGACGTTTTTACCCTAGATTCAAACAGTTCTTTCCGGAAAAATTCCTGGAGAATATTGCAGGATTTTTAAAATCCAAATATTGTCTCCTGAACGTTTTATGAGAATGCTATAGATTTTCTTCCAGAGGTTTTCCCATATTTGCTCTCAGAGTTTTTTCAGAGTTTCTCGTTGGATTTTCCGCGATTTCTTCCGGTATTCCTCTTGGTACTTCTCCATGAGATTTTTCTGGGATTTCTAAGGTTTTTACAGAAACTATTGCTGGGATTTCAACTGAGGCTCCTCCCGGATTTTAAAGGAGTGTTTCACGAGTTTTCTGAAGGAATTGCTTCTGGGACTTCTCCCGAAGTTTTAGGCAATTTCAATGATTTTTTCTGGAGTTTCTCCCCGGATTTCTACAGAAGTTACATCCGGGATATTTTATAAAGGTTCTTGCCAGAGTTTTTTTTTTTAAATTTCACCTGAGATTACTCTCGGAGTTTGTGGTCTACACCCTAAAACGAAACAACACAGGCTTGTGTACAATGTACACAGGCTTGTGTACAATGTACACAGATTTGTGTACTACTAGATCAGCCTCAACCCCTGTGTCAAATGTACACAGTCACTTTTCTGGCTCTAGCGCTGGTATGGGAGCAAAGTTCGTAACTAATTTTCTCTGAATGATGACATGCATTATCAGGAATCGATCAGGGCAAAAATAATTGTTAATTTTGTTTTCATGCCAGCGCTGGAGCCGGAAAAGTATCTGTGTACATTTGACACAGCGGTGAGGCTGATCTAGTAGTACACAAATCTGTGTAACTTCTGTAACCGTGTAGAAGCTGAAATACAGAGCTCCAAACTTAAGCATTTTGTATGAAAATCGGCCAATGCGTCCAGTGCTGTACTTTTCTAGAAGTGTTTCTCGGAAAACCTCCTGCCTGAGATAACCTATAAAATTCATTGTTGTAAATAACCGGAGACATGTCGGAATGAATCCACGTGATTTTTGCGAGAAATTATGCAATGAGGAACGCGGGAGAAACTTCGGAAGAAATTCTGAGAAGAACTGGGAAATCTCGAAAAAAAGCTCTGGCAGGAAATATTTAGAAAATTCATGAGAGAACTCTGAAAATCTCTAAGAGAAATCCCGGGAGAAACTTCGGATGAAAATCAGCGAAGAAATTCAGGAGAAATATCGGAAAACTCTTTGGCAAAAATTCCAGAAGTTATTATCGGAAATCTCTAAAAATATAAAAAAAAAACACGGAAGGAACTATTAATGAGAGCAAATAAAAGAAAAACACTTTGCATGGGAACTAGGATGGAAACTTGAGAGAACTGGAGAAAGCCAGAAAAATAACTTCAAAAATGCTCCAGGAAAAAAAATAAGAGATTCCTGTAAAAATATGATAATATTCTAAATGAGTCCTTGGAGAAATTTATCAAGCATTCGCTAGAGGAATTTCTGATGAAAACGCAAAGGAATAATACACGCAAACATTTCAAAAGTTTTCTTAAAGAATTCCTCGAGAAATGGAACCCCTAAATAAATTCCGCATGAATCCTTGATGTTTTTGAAAATATCCCTGAAGGAATCTCTGGAATATTTTTGAAAGATTTTCTAAAAGAACCCACGACAAAATATTTTGAGAGAATCTTTGAAAGATATCATAAAATATAAATGCACTTTTTGGGAAATTTCTGAAAAACAATTGTATATAGAAGAGTTTCCACGGTGCCCCCACAGACCGTTATTATAAAATAAAAATGTCCATCAAAACTAAGTTCAGGGATCGAATCCTGGTGCCATTCTGCACCTCTGGGCAAATTTTTAAAATAATCCCTAAGAGGAATCTCGAGAAATCTCGATTAGATGTTTTATACTAAGAAATTTCAAAGAAATCCATGTTCAGATTCAACAATATCGCTTAAATACCTACCAAAAAAGTCCCCAAAGTATTCAAAGTTGTTTCAAACCAGTATATATTTACCAACGCAACTTTTATTATACATATTTACTACTCACCCAACCCAATTAACTGACTAAACTGGAATAAGTATGTTTTTCCAAGCCATGCATCGGTTTTAACGTAAGCATTAAAAAGCGATTTTCCCTATTGTTTTATGAACATATTACACATCCCAGTGTTATACATTAAAATTTTCCCTAAATCTACAACATGTTTACTATATTACGAGGAACCAACCCTCCGAAGACAACAAAGGGATCTAAGATATGTGGAAAAAGTTATTGACTGAAAACCGAATAGCATAGAAACGCTGTTTAACATGTAAGGAATAACAATAAATAATCGAATCTCGTCATTTCATCGATCGGGTAAGGCTTCATAACTTTTTTCCCATGAACTACGCATCGCTTTGCGGTCTTCGGAGGTTTAATTCATCGTGAAGTTTGCTACAGAAATCATTCATCGAATTATTTTTAGGGGTATGATAACCAAGGGGTGACCCCAAGCGAATTTTCATTGAAGAAGTAAATTTTCTCATAAAATCGTCTGAAAAACTAAGAATTACGGGCGCAAAAAAATAGTTTTCCCGATCGACCTGATATTTTGCACAGTTGATATGGGACCAAAATGGAACTCAAAAAGTATACAAAAACTAGAGTTTTTGCATTTTTCATATTTTCCCATATAAACCGTGTCCCATGTTATTGCATATAGGGTATCGCGCTACTTGGGCGGTGGCTTCTATATTCGTCTGTTTTCCACTATAACTCAGTCAATTTTGAACCAATTGACTTGAAATGTTGTACACGGGTAGATACTATACCTATCTCACCACATTCCAAAAGTTGTGTCAATTGGTTCAAATTTGACTGAGTTATAGCGGAAAACAGACGAATATAGAAGCCACCGCTCAAGTGGCGCGATTCCCTACGTCGTAGTTTCCCGTTCTTCCAAAATTGGTGTACTATTAGATCTTTATTTAACACATATTTCTCAGTAATTTTCTGGTGTTCATGTGCAAGAATATGTAGCAGTTTTTATTCAAAAAAAAAAAAAATGTTCAAAATTCTAGGCAAAGCAAATCAAAGATTATCGTACACACCGTAGTAGATTGACCAGAGTTGCACAGAGAACCAATGAAAGCAAGGCTTGGGACTAGCTAACCATTCTCAATGTGCACAATTCGAGAGTTCAACATTTGAAAGTCAATAACGGCGCTGGCCACGTCCTTACGGTCATCGGATCGATTATGTGTCATACTCGCCCCATATAGGAGCGATACATTTACAGCAAGGAACAATACAATTACTAAACACTGAACGCCCCTGTTCAAAATGTTAAGCAATATCGAAAAAAAAGTATAAATTTATTTTCGAATATTGTGACTGAAAACGTTATTCATTTTAAGAAAACTGCCTTCAAAGACCTACTCCAGTTTTTCTAACCCTAACGTTGGTAATCAAAAGCACACATGACAAGCAACGTTTTTGCATCTTTTTTTTCTGATTTTTGTACACTGCCAAATGTTTGGTAAGTCAGTTTAATCAGTAAATGGATTTAGATGAGTAGTAAATATGTATAATTGAAGTAACGTTATTAAATAAATACGGGTTTGAAACAACTTTGAACACTTTAGGCAAAGTTTGTGTTAGTATAAAACATCAAATCGAGATTTCTCGAGATTCCTCCTAGGGATTATTTTAAAAATTTACCCAGAGGTGCAGAATGGCACCAAGATTCAATCCCTGAACTTAGTTTTGATGGACATTTATATTTTATAATAACGGTCTGAGGGGGCACCGTGGTTTCTGATGCAATACCGTAAAACAGCAGCAAATTTCCCTAATATATTATTCCATGTATGTTTCCTGATTTAATAATTTTAAAACAAGTACTGGTGACTCAGTTATAATTGCAATGTAAGGATTGGACAGTTTTAATGGATCACTAAAATAACTAAAATGGCCGCTATGAAATGAACAGATAGCGCCACCGTAGCCTTGTGTGTTTGACGTAACTCGACTGCTGTCACTGTGTTACCGTCCATATATGGTGGCGCTTTTGTTTTCGTGCGGTGAGTAGCGGAAAGGTCGGCTTCAATGATCCATTGTTTTGGGTGATCAATATTATTTTTTTCATATGAGCGAGAATCACATTTTCATTTTGGGGAAACTTTGATAGTGCTCTGACAAACATATAAAATCCCAAAAAATATTACAGATTGCAACGCAAAGAGTATCAGCATGATGGGAAAAGCCGTATGAAACATGTTAGGTTAATTTATTGTAAGAATTTTATAAAATTATAAATAACAAATTGAATCAGTACTCCACCTGAGTGAAAACCTCAGTGCTTTTAACTATCAAAAATAATTATCTGTGTAAAAATATATTTTTTACGGTACATCAACATGTGACTATATGATGAGCATAGTAAGTTCTCTTTATTTGAGTTGTTTTTGATTTTTTATAAACAAATTTAGAAAACAACAAGTGTAATTGAAAGATCACTATTGTTAATCAAACAAGTCTAGTACTTTTTTACAAATAATTTCATGGCAAAAAACACTATAATGCATTGTTTCCAATTTTTATTTGATGGCTACCTTGTGTGCAAAATGTGGTATTTTCCTAGTATTTTGAGTAATACAAAATATGAGTGTAATAAAAACATCACTAATGTTGTTCAAATGAATCCACTAAACTACTACGATATATTCAAAGTTGAAAAACTACATATCATTGCTTTAAATTTTGGCTTATTCGCTTTTTTATGGTATTTTCGTACATTTTTTTATAAAACAAAATATTAGTGTAATGTAAACATCAACATTTGCGTTGCGTTGCGTGCGTTGCGTTGCGTGGTAACGGAGTAATTCGTAGATTGCAAACTGAAAGTTGTCATGTTTGAACTTTAATACTCCTATTCTAATTGCTTATGGAATGCTATTTGGGAAAGAATAGCTATCCAATCAGAGGTTGAAGCAAAAAAGACATGAGAACTTCCATTGCCGGCCACGCCCATCTTCTCCGTTACGAGGAAAGGAAAGGATGTGATGATATGACACCTACTTTATGAAAGGCCAGCGACTCACCGGCGCCCCCATAAGTGTCAAGGAGTTGGATATTTGGAATGGGTTGATTGGGGATTCACTATAAGCGAGTGATGCGACAAGATTCAGATTGTGTAAGTGTATTTGGGTAGATCATGTAGATCTGTTGGCGTGAGTGTAAGTGTTTTAGTATCTTTAAACACCAACGTTGGGAGTGACTTAGCTAAGAGATTTTGTCACTCCATGGGCCTCAGGGATGGGGCACAGGCATTTGGACCATGTGTCCTGGCTAACAAGCCTAGGTTTAAGCGCCATTGCTCGCTCTCTGAAACGAGAAGAAACAAGTTATGCGGAGGAGATGGGAAAGTAGGGACGAGATGACATCTATTTATCGAGAGGTCAGCGACTCACCGACGCTTTCGTAAATAGCAAGTTGGGTTTTTGGTAAAGGAATGGTCTAGATTGAAATGTTAAATATTGTTGGAGTTTGGCCATGATCATGATTAAAAGATTAAATTACAACGGACTCACCAAATTATCTGAATTTCACTTGGCAGACGAAGTGACCAAGAAGTCCGACACACTGCGCTCGTCCTTTTCGTCCAGCAAGGTACACTTGCGTTTGGCTGTGACATGCTGTGGTGTTTTACGCAGCGCTTCTGGTCTGGCCGCATTGGTGCTATGGCTTACATCACCCCTGTAATATGGAATTCCTCGGATGACTGCAGCTTGTTTGTCCAGCGAAATCTTGATGTCCATCAGATCCTGGTACTTCTGGAGCTGCTGGGAGATCTGGTTGCGAAGGCGCTCGGTTTCGTCTAGGAGTCTACTCTTAGCTTCGGCACGGCGCTGTCGTTCAGCATTCAGTTAAGTAAAACAATATCCATGCATGTTCAGCAATAAATCGGCACTGAAAACGCGCCGAAACACGAAAACTCCCTGGGGAATCCGTTTTTGAGGGTTTCCTCACGAGAACAGAGCATCTATGCACACAAACATGCTCGCGGAAGTGAGCTTTTTTTTTTCAATTCGATCATCTGCAGAAGAAGTACGCGGCGAACGAAGAAATATCTAAACTATCCGCGTCGGCTTCCGAAATCCTAACACATGAAACACACCTACGGAACAGATGCTGCCTTCCCTCTCACACGCGAAATATTGCAAAATGTGACGAAACATCTTCGGCTTTCCAAAAACTCACAAATTCTTCAGTCCATCACTCACGAATTCTCGTTTCTAGGCAGAAAAGCTTAGTTTCAAATTAAAAAAAAAATCACTTTTTGGGGAACAGTTTGACGTGAGCAAATTTTTTGCATCCGTCTTCTTCCACAGCACACTACGATCCATCCGGAAACGCAGTTGCGCAAAAACTCTATTAGTGTAATGTAAACATCAACATTTCATCAAAAACAGGTTTAGTACATTGTAACGGAAAATTTAAGGCCATACATCTACATGTTATGGCTTTCAATTTTATTTTATTGACTGTTTTGTATAAAAATTATGGTATTTTTGTAGCTTTTCGAGTAAAATAAATTAAGTGTGTCATGAAAACATCACTATTACTCATCAAGAACGTCCAGTACGCTTTCACGAATAATTTGAAGGTAAAAAAATACTTTGCATTGTAAGCCATTATTTTTGTTAAGCACTTTGCGTGAAAAATGTGGTACTTTCGTTGATTTTTGAGTGAATCAAAACTTGAGTGTAATGAAAACATCACTATTATTCTTCAAGTATGTCCCCCAAACTGCTACAAACATTTCAAGGCTAAAAAAACTACATGTAATCGTTTTAAATTTAGTTTTGTTGACTACTTTGTGTAAAAAGTATGGAATTTTTGTAGTTTTCCGGGTAAAACAAAATAAGAGTGTAATTAGAACATTTTCATTGTTCATCACAAATGTCGAGTACAATCCTACGAACAATTTAAGACCAAAAAAACTATATGTCATCGCTTTGAATTTTGATTTATTGCTTATTTTATGTGAAAAATAGGGTATTTTAGCAGTTTTTTGAGTAAGGGAAATTATCAGTGTACTGAAAAATCACTAATTTTGCATAAACATGTTCACTCTAGCTGTACGCATGATTTAGAGTCGAAAAACCTATATGTCATCGCTTTAAATTTTGTTTAATTGATCAATGTGCGCAAAAAATGCGCTCTCAAAAAAACTAGGAAGTGCCTTTTGTTTAATAACTTTGGGTAGACGCATCTATTTTATAATTTTTTAAATGGACAATGATCTTGAAACCTGTCCGGTTCCATTGCAAAAAAAAGTTTTGAAATCGGTTGAAAAACGGCCGAGAAATGCCTTGTCAAAGTTGGACTTCCGACTTTTTTTGGACCCTTGGTAGTTTAGGAGTTAACTGAGAGCTTCCTCTGCCAATGACCATTTTGCATGTGTATATCGTGTGGCAGGCACGAAGATACTCTATGCCCAAGGAAGTCAAGGAAATTTCCTTTACGAAAAGATCCTGGACCGACCGGGAATCGAACCCGTCACCCTCAGCATGGTCATGCTGAATACCCGTGCGTTTACCGCCTCGGCTATATGGGCCCTCAAATGTACAGACTGGTAATCGGGCGAAACTGCCTGCACGCCATACCGAATGATAAAGTTCAGCGAAGCGAACTTTGCAGCCTCCCGTGGTATGGTAGTCTGTAGCACTTTTTTCCCCCGCAAAGATATCCACGAAGCCACCTGGGAATCACCCGACCATCAAACAGAATACTAAGTCGACCACGTTCTAATCGACGGTAAATTCTTCACGGATATAGCCAATGTCCGCACATACCGCAGTGCGAATATAGATTCGGATCACTACCTTGTCGCTATATGCAGCGTAACTTAGAAGAGGCTCAAGACTACGCGGAGCAGTTAGCAGTGGCCCTACCAACGGAAGAGCAGCTTGACGCAGCTACACTTGAAGATGGCTGGAGGGACATCCGATGCGACTGGTACGACGACGAATGTGAACAGTTGAAACACGAGAAGAATGCAGCATGGGCGAGAAAGTTGCAACACCGTATGAGGGCGAATGAGGCACGTTACAGACAAGCGCTAAGGACACACGAAAGTTCTACGAGAAGCTCGCGCAGAGGCTTAGTGTCAAAAGCCGACATGTGCCGAGACAATCACGGAAATATTCTCACGAGCGAACGTGAGGTGGTCGAGTGGTGGCGGAAGCATTACGATGGCAACGTTGCAAACACCGAAGGTGGCATGGTTACAGATCTAAGAGTACGGGCACAGGACGCAGGATCTCCAACCCCAAAGAGATTGAGGAGAAGGTTAGCCGGTTGAAAAACAACATAGCCGCTGGAGCTGATCAACTACCAAGCGAGCAACTAAAATACGGTGAAGAAGCACAAGTGAGCACACTAATGGCCCAAAGATGTGGGTGGAGGAAGTATTATCGGACGAATGAATGGAAGGTATCGTGTGCTCCATCTACAAAAAGGGCGACTAGTTGGATTGAGGGAACCATTGCGCGATCACACTACTAAGCGCTGCCTACAAGATACTCTCTCAAATTTTATGCCACCATCTATCACCGATTGCAAGAGAGTTCTAGGGGCAATATCAGGCTGGATTCATGGGCGCACGCGCTACAACGGATCAGATGTTCGCCATCCGCTAGGTGTTGCAGAAATGTCGCGAATACAACGTTCCCACACATCACTTGTTCATCGATTTCAAATCGTCGTATGACGCAATCGATCGAGAGTAGCTGTGGCAGATTATGCACGAATATGGATTCTCTTATAATTTGATAGGATTGATCTAGGCGACGATGGATCGAGTGATGTGCGTAGTTCGAGTATCAGGGACACTCTCGAGTCCCTTCGAATCTCGCAGAGGGTTACGGCAAGGTGATGGTCTTTCGTGCTTGCTGTTCAACATTGCGTTAGAAGGTGTAATAAGGAGAGCGGGGATAAACACGAGTGGAACGATTTTCACGAAGTCCGTTCAGCTGCTTGGTTTCGCTGACGATATTGATATTAAAGCTCGCAAATTTGAGACGACGGCAGAAACGTACATCCGACTAAAGAATGAATCCAGGCGAATCAGGTTAGTCATTAATGTGTGATGGCAAATTGAAGGCGGTTGAAGAATTCGTCTACTTGGGCTCACTGGTTACCGCCAATAACGACACCAGCGAAGAAATTCAGAGACGCATTGTGGCAGGAAATCAAGCTTAATTTATACTCTGCAGAATTCTACGATCTAACAAAGTTCGCCGTCACATGAAGTTAACTATCTACAACACGTAGATTAGACTGGTAGTCCTCTATGGGCACGAAGCATGAACTCTACGTGCAGAGGACCAACGCGCCCTTGGAGTTTTTGAACGGAAGGTGTTGCGTACCATCTATGGGGGAGTGCAGATGGAAGACGGGACTTGGAGAAGGCGAATAAGCTACGAACTACATCAGCTGCTGAGAGAACCAACACAGCAGAGGACACTCAGGCCTCAGTCGGACCGGTAATGTGAAATTTTGATATTTGTAAAAACCTCAAAGATGTGCTACGGAATTTCATTTCGTTCTCGAAATATTGGTAAGGCTCCCACAGGCTTTAATATTCATAAGGTGAAAATAACCCCAATCAACTTTTTTCAAGCATCCAAATGAAAGTGCAAAGCAATCTGACACGATCTTTATTATGTAATTTTTTGTTCATCTGGGTAGAAAACTGGAGTAAACAGATGCTAAAATGGCACACACAAAAAAAGTGGAATGAAAAAGATCTCATCGTACAAGCTACAAGCATCCCATCGAAAATTTCCTCCGCATCCACCTTCAAAGTGCCGTTGCTGCAAAGCGATTTCCTGTTGCTCTTTGCTTCGTAAAAAATGAGAGGAAAAAAAGCAAATCGCCTCGCTTGGAAAGCTGTCTTCGCTGCCGTTACAAAGGTGGGTAACCTATGAGCGACTGTGGAGATGGGGAGAAACATGAACGAATAGACCGGAAGAATGGGTTGGGTAGGTCCGTGATGAGAACAAAATAAAATGCTTACTGAAAAGGATGATTTGGGGTAGGTCGTTGGGTACATCCACGCTTCTGGTTAACAGTAAGAAAATAACATTTCAATTTCAAGAAATATGTGCGTTAAAGGTGATAAGTTCATTGGGGGGACTTTGAAATGGTGCTGCATTTGACAAGGGGATCCCTCTTACTTGGTCCTTTTACACAGATGAGTCTTCGCACCGTTGGAAAAGTTTATTTTTCGTTGGAATGCTTCTTACACAACTTACCTCCGGGCGACAAGGTTAATAAGGTGAAAACATCACAAGACAAAGAAAAAAGAGGGAAAGTTACAACCCTTCAAAAAGTGGGACTGACTTGCGGTAGAACTTTGTCAAACAATGTTTCGGGTTAAACTTTTATGATGTTTGTCGTTCTGATGGGTTGATATGATTGAAATATTTTTTGTGAAATACTCCAAAGTATCATGCCTTTTCTTTTTTCAGCCGTTATTTATAAGGCCAAGTAGCTTATCATCAACATCGGCAGCCATGTTGAATAAGGATATGTTTCTAGAAATTTCAAAGCGATAAATCTCAGCTAACAAAGTAAATATTCGCATGAAAAAGTATTTCAGTCAATGTGGTGATAATTTTACAGCTACGTGGCTGCATTTTATATCGGTTCATTAAGGACAAACGTCTTAAAATCCCGGTTCAACAGTGCATCAAAGCTTTAGACGCACAAATCTCAAGAAGCAAGCTTCAAACAACAATGCATTTTATTATTCTGTTCTTGCTCACTTGAAATAAGCTTAAAATAAGAAGCTCAGGTGTGCTGGTTTTGTTTACGAAGAGATTTGTGCCCTCAAAATCGTGAGTAGGTACCAAAGTCGGCCATTGTGGCGGCCATATTGGGATCCTAACAAGTCTGTCCTTAAAGCATATTCAAAAGTTGACGGCATTATTCTATTTTGTTTGTAATAAAAAGACTAAAACAGAACACAGCAATAATATTATTCAGTTTTGTGCTTATCCATTCCCATGTAGGTACCTAGATGTTTCTCATATTTTCAAATCAAATAAACCCTCTCATAAAATATTTCCGTGGAAATCTTCCTTCTCATATACGAGGGATGCCTTCTCCTCAAAATGTCGTGAATCAAATGTAAACAGAACCGCCTTCTAAGCCACTTCCAATGAAATCTTTCAATCACATATTTGCATGTAACCGAGTCCCAAAATCTCCCGGCAAAGTCTCTGCCACACAGAATACTTCCGAGAATTGCCATGGAGAAGAGCACGGCAAATAAATCCGGTAGGTAGGCCCTTGTCTAAAGAGCTGTTCTCGTAGCCTTTCACCACCATCACCACAGTAAAGCCATCAGAGCTTACCGAGAAAAGTGCGCCTCTGCTCGTGAAGTTCTGCGATAAAACAAGCAAAGTTGTAGCAATCAATCATTTGCCGAGAATTATTGTTTCGTTTTTCGAAGGTGTACCACCTCTCGTACACATGAGTATGCGTAACGTGTCAATACCGGTAAGTGTTCGACGCGGTTTCCAACCGATTGAACTCGTTGAAATGGTTGGGTTGCATGTTCAGCTCGTTACCTTTGGCTGTCGTTCACTCTGTCGCACTCTCGAGTAGCGTGTCAATCATGGCGAAATGTTGTCGATTGCCAAGGGAAATGGCAAATGACGACGGGAAATGTTTGTGTCAACAGTATGGATCCAACGACGACGGCATCATCAACATCATCGACGCCAACACCAACACCCCATTATAGGATAGTCGATCGGTGGCAATGTTTGAACGGAAGAAACAGTTCGATTTGCTTTGCTCTCGAGCCAAGGCAAATATTACCTTCCACCGAAAATCCGTGTGCGTTCGACGTGGATGTGATTCATTGGGCTTGCCTAGTGTGGCAATGGATCATGCTTGAAACTACCTTGGGATAGGTTCTACCTATGATTTTAAGGCTTCATGATGAGAGAAAATGGCCTAAAATGCACTGATTGAGGTAAAATAGGATAACATATAGAACAGAATTAGCTCAGTGGTGTAATGGCAGCCAAGGGTCCGTATATTCACCTCATTCCATTCAAATTCACTCCTCTTTACTGAAGCGAGTCGAGAAAGATGCAAACGGGTTGTCCGAACGAATACGCAACCCCATCACCAGTGTGTTGCGAAGCACAAGTCGCTAGGCTTTGTTATTCGGTGCTGCTCGTTCGCAGATAGAATCGGAAACGGATAAAATTAATGGCGAAGAATGATGGAGAGCGATCGAAGCCGCTATTATCATAATTAGAAGAGAATTTCTGCATGCAATGCATTTATATGTAGGGTTATTGATCCGATCATGGAGGAGTTAAGCACTGGGTTCATGTTTAAACCACAATTGTATCGCCCCAAGCAAACTTTTTACATGGATTGAATTGAAAATAATAAAATCCACCCTCAATCTACACGGGAAAAAATTCGTTGCCGGATCCATGACTAAAATGTTATGAAACCATAAAACTTGTCGCTTCATGATATTGTAACTACAAGTCATGATATCGTGACGTTAACAACGATTATCATGAATAATAATAACTGGTTCCATCAACAAAAGCCATGGCCGTCAAAAGCGTTATGAAAAAATTAAACTCGTTTTCATAAATTGAATACCATAAAGCATAGTCATTGTAGCATGGCTCTGAGTCATAAAACTATGACGCTGAGTCATCTCAACCAGACGCTGAGTCGTATAAACATAACGCAGAGTCATAAAATCATGAATCACAACAAACGAATTTGGGCACTGTAAGCGTTACGCAAACCCTTGCGCGGATCACCTACGCCATTTTTCCCAAGTAACACACTTGTCACCGAAGAGTCACGGCGGCGCAGGTTTTTGTTGCGCAGAAGTTACTGCGACTAACTTTTAGCAAGTTAGTATTTATTTGTTAGAAGTAAGTCATAGTAACTTCTGCGTAACAAAAACCTGCGCCGCCGTGACTCTTCGGTGACAAGTGTGTTACTTGGGTTGTCACTTCTGTCACGGCGCCTTTTGTGAGCGGCAGTGTTTTCCGGTGAGATTTTTTTTTTGGTTTTCGAAAAAGTGTAGTGAATTGTTCTTACTTAAATAGTAGTAAACTATATAATTATTGAACTACATTCCAGAAGTTGAAAGTGAAAAAACTCCATATTCCGGCACAAAACTCCGGCCAGCTTCATCAGCAGCAGAACAATCAAGCTCGCGTAATGATTTTATTACTACTAACAATTTATACAATTAAGCCTTGCTTTATTTTATTATATATATATTTTTTAATAGAAATCTTTTCTTTTCTATGCAGACGGCGGGCGACATGGAACATAAAATCAGCACGCGCTTGGATTTCCTTAAGAAAAAATTCGAGAACCTTAATTTTCAGCCGCAAATTGTTTCGGTTGGGGCATCGCGGGGAGAAGGAGCGGTGCTCGTTATTTTCAGGGGAGCGGAGTACAAGGCAGACCACATCCTCCATGCCATTTGCATTTGCATGCAAGTGATATATGTTTTGAATCTCCAGTATGCAGCAGACTGCAAGCCCCTCTGCACACTAAGATCAGCTCGGTATTTTGCCCATCTTTTTACTGAGCTCTCAACAGCAGATTTAACTCGGTACGCTCGGTTATTTATTTTGCGGATATTCTGTAAATGAGTTACCAAGCTCAGCTAATAAACTGTCAAAAGTTACTGATGCACGGTAAATATCGTTACTGGTGAACGGTAAATATGATTACCGAGTGTACCGAGATAAATCTGCTGTTGAAAACTCAGTAAAAAGATGGAAAAAATACTGACGTCAGTGAAAAAATTACTGAGCTGGAACATCTGAATCTTAGTGTGTGGATGTTCTTGCAGGCTCATCTGTTCAAAATCCCAGCGGTAGATCTATCCAAAATCACCCGCGATTTACTGCGGGCTATTGAGTAGGTTGAAGGCACAATGATGAATAAATATTGACAAATACCAGAATCATAAAAATTACTTCAGTATTCAGGAACCTTGTTCATGATTTCAGAGTGCGTGCTTCACGATAACATGACCTTAAATGCCACTTTGCACCAATTAATCGGATAGTATAAATTACAAATACTAGAATCATGCATACTGCTTATGTTTTTATAACATTAGGTAATAAATTTAGAACATGCTTTATGATAACATGACCAGTACTACCATTTTTCGCATATCGATCCAGTACCATAAATGATAAATGCTTGCACCATGAGTAATGCTCAAGCTTTCATAAATTTAGTTCATAGTTTGAGTACGTACTTCATGATAATATGAATCGACTTACCAAATTTCGCTAATAAAACTGGAACCATAAATGACAACTACTAGTTCTATGAATACCGCTTCTGGTTTTATGAATCTAGTTAATAGTTCTGGTATTCATGGGCATGATATCATGACTTAACTTACAAATTTTTGTCAATAAATATTAAAAACGTAACGCCAAGGTTAGGAACACAGCAGCAAACACATTAAGGAAAATATTTTTTTTAAAATTGATTTTTGGGCAATTGATTGATTGATTTGTCTTTATTAAAGAGACTTTCGTCTCTTTTTTGGGCAAATCTTAAGCAAACAAATGGTGCAATTTCATAATTTAAGCACCATACATCTATTAAGAATACCTTTCGGTAACATTTCAGTCGAAAAAGTGCTCAATTGCCATTACCGCAACATTAGGTACTACCACAACGATGGGAACAATTACCCTAGTTGAGATGTAACATTAGCAAAGAAATCAATAAATATTTTTCGGAAACGTGAAACATCATATGCACTGCACAGCCACTCACGAATCGCAGCGCCGGTAGATCGCTGTGAATGAGCGCGAATGAATAGGGTAGCGAACCACTTGGGCAGCGGCCGGTATTTTGGGCACTCTTTGCTATAACTCAGTCAATTCCAAACTAATTGACTTGAAATTTCGTACACGGCTAGATACTATACGTATATCATCGCGATCGAAAAATTGTGTCAATTGGTTTAAAATTGGCTGAGTTATAGCAGAAAAGTGCCCAAAATAGGACCCCTGCTGAGATGGTTTCACTTCCCTAATTGCCAAGTGCGGCTTCCAACCGTTCGTTGTTGAGTGGTTTCCAATGCGATTAAAGATGCAAAGTGGAAATCATGAACTCTGGGGGTCATCATTTCTGGTCCTTTGCTCAACCCCGGACTCCTTTACGTATCAATGTGAGCCCTCTACCATACAGCCATGCCCCAAAACACTTCAATAACCCAGCATGAACTTGTACGCAGTGGCATATACATACGGTCTTCCCTATATTAACCAGCAACCTGACGTAGCAGAAAAAAAACATATAAGAACACTAATACTCTTACACTGAAGTTGCCTATTAGTCTCTAGCCCAGGGGTTTTCAGACCTTTTGCTTAGCAGTGAACTTTTTTAGAAATAAATCGTCGCGCGGTGCACTCTTTCAAAATTTCTAAAATATTTTATTTGTTTGTTATAAAACTCTAGTATATTTTTTCGATGCCACTTCCTGGTACATACATTAGATATGTCATTGAAAAGATTTTGGTCCTTGAGAATACTTATCGAAATCCTCAGCAGATCCCTGGTGAAATTCTTTCCAAAAAATTAACAGTTTTTGGAGGACTTCTGGTGAAAGACTCGGTAAAGTTCTGCTTCTATACATAACAGATTTGGTACATAGCTCCTAAGACTATTATTTATAATCCCTGGAGATATTTATAAGAACTGGGAAGATTTTTGAAAAATCTCCCTCAGTGTTCATGTCAAACTTATAAGAATATTTGATGAAATTTCCTATGAAAATAATGAGCATGTTCTCTGAGATAGACTTGGTACATTCCTTGTGAATTGATACAGAGATCCCATATCGCATTTTTGAAGATATATTCCTTACTTCAAACTATGGTTGATTTCCGACGCGACCCATAGTAGATTTTCCTCGTGGTTTTTTTTAAGATATCCAAAGATCACTAGGACTGCGATTTTATTTTATGGTCTTATCAGAAACTTTCCAACAGTTCTACCGTAAGATCGCTTTGTTCTGAAATTATTTGTAGTTTTCTAAATTTTATAAAAAATATTACATTGAAGGTCCAGTGAACAAGCAACAATTCCGATACGTGTTTGTGAGATACTTAATACTACTATAGAATCCCAATCCATTTTATTTTGGTTTTATGATGGTTGAATCAGGCCTCCTATATTCTGTGCAACTAAAAGATATATTTTGAGTGGTTTAATTACCAAACAGACATTAATCATTATTGTGAAGGCAACATATTTGGAAGACACGCGGTGCACTTAGCTAAGCTTCACGGTGCACCAAGTGCGCCGCGGTGCACGATCAGAAAACCGCTTCTCTAGCTCATTTACTCAGAAATTCTTCCAGAGATTCCTAAGGTATTCCTCAAGAAATTCTAAAGGTGCCATTAGACTGTTTGTCATTATGACAAATATTTGCCATTCAAGCCCGACATTCATCCAAGGTTGCTATGATTCACGTTGCGTTGGTCATTTGTTGGGCTTGTTTGGACAAATATTTGTCACGTGTAATGGGACCTTAACAAAACATATTTTTGAAATTCTTCTTGGAGCTCATCCTGATTTTGTTTTCTAAAATTCCACCACAATTCCCCTTTGAACTTCTCTATTCATTCTGCAGGATTTTTTTTTGATATTTGCATCAATAATTCTTCCAATTGTTACCTCAGATGTATCTATGACAAAAGGTCGAAGAACAGAAGATCGAATGAACAAAAGGTCGAATGGACAAAAGGTCTCGAATGAACAAAAGGTTAAATACAGTAGACAAAAGAAAATTTATGCCCTGATAAATATACTAGGATCACCAGTGATACCAAAATTTTAGCCTAACATTTAAAAAGAGCCTATCTGCTTTGCGTAAACAAACATGTTTTTGTCTCTGTAGGGCCTATCTGCATCCACTCACGCCCATCAACACACTTATCAGAAAGAGTGTTCTTCAAGCTATCTGTTAAGGGTGTTGATGTGCGTGGGTGGATGCAGATGGGCCCTACAGAGACAGAAAAACGTTTGTTCACAAACAGCTGATATACCCTTTTCAAATGTTTCTCGAGAATTATTCAACAGCTGAAAAAAGTCATGATTGAAAGATGGGAGAGTGTCTTGAATGCAGTTATTTATTATAACATTGTAGATGCCCATACATAAATGAAGTAATGTTACATGTTGAAGTGAAACATTATGTACTTGAAAAACCGGCTTAAGAAAGAAGAATCACTGAATATTTCATCATTTGAAATTTCATAATAATGTTAAATAATGTTAAAGAACAGCCGATGAATTATTGAAGGACAAATCTCTGGATGGTATATAAGCAAACAATGCGAAGTTATTTACTCATACAGAATAATTCGTAGGAACAACTTATCAACCCAAGAAAGAATGATGACTAAGCACTAGTATAGTGGTACGTCAATAAATATTTCTCACAAAAGTTTTCTAGAAGTTCCTGCAAGGATTCGTCAAGGAATTCTTCCGAGAGTTCTTCGCGAGTTTTTTTCAGGATTTTTTTCCAAAAATACTTCTAGGAACTCGTTTAGATACTCCTCCATTACATTTTCTCTACGAATTATTCCATAAGTTCATCTAAGAGTTTTCTCAAAACAATGCTACAAACAATCAGGAATTTTTCCAGATATTCCTTTGGGTTTTTTTTTCAGAGACTTCAAATTCCTCTAGAAATTCCTCCAGAGGTATTTCCAAGTTTTACTTTTTGCCTTTCTCGTACACCAAGGTGTACCGAAAGGCTATATGTTCACTCCAAACACGAAAATTTTATAGAGCCCTCGGAGGGGTCAAGTCTTATATACCAATCAACTCAGCTCGACGAGTTGAGATGATGTCTGTGTGTGTGTGTATGTGTGTGTGTGTATGTATGTGTGTGCGTATGTGCGTGTGTGTGTGTATGTGTACAAAAAGGTCACCTCATTTTTAGATAGTAAATATCAACCGATTTCAACGACCGATGGTTCATTCGACGCGGTATATAGTCCGATTGTTTCCTATTGAAAATGGTTCAGATCGGTCCAGCCGTTTCGGAGTTATGGCCATTTAGGTGTTCCGGATCGGCACCCCAAGAAGGGGCCAGATATAAAAACGCTGCAAACCCATGCATGCGACACATCAAACCACGGCATTTTAAATAACCTGATGAACGGTAAGCAGGAAAATAGTCTCAGACCATATCGGAACCGGTAGTGTTCCGGAACCGGTTCCGGGTGCTCCGCCGGAAGTGGCCAAATATAAAAGTGAACCAAACCCATGCCTGCGACACATCAAACAGTGACTTTTTCGATAACCTGATGAACAGTAGGTGGGAAAACATTCTCAGACCATATCTGAACCGGTAGTGTTCCGGAACCGGTTCCGGGTGTTCCGCCGCAAGTGGCCAAAAATAAAAGTGAACCAAACCCATGCATGCGACACATCAAACAGTGGCTTGTTCGATAACCTGATGAACAGTAGGCAGGAAAACATTCTCAGACCATATCTGAACCGGTAGTGTTCCGGAACGGGTTCCGGGTGTTCCGCCGGAAGTGGCCAAATATGAAAGTGAACCTAATCCATGCATGCGATACATCAAACAGCGGCTTTTTCGATAACCGGATGAACAGTAGGCAGGAAAACATTCTCATATCATATTTGAACCGGTAGTGTTACAGAACCCGTTCCAGATGTCCTGCCGGAAGTAGCCAAGACGCATCAAATCGCGGCTCTTTCGGCAACCTGATCAACCTTTAGCAAGAAAATAGTTTCAGACCATATTTGGATCAACCGATAGTGTTCCGGAACCGATTCCGGGTGTTCCGCCGGATGTAGTCAAATATGGAAGAGAACCAAACCCATGCCTGCGGCACATTAAATAGCGGCTATTTGAATTACTTGATGAACGATTAGCAAGAAAATAAGCTCAGACCACATCTAAGATCTTTTTAAAGACTACCGATAGTGTTCCGGAACCGATCTAGGGAGTCCCGCCGGAAGTAGCCAAGTGCCAAAAGGAATCAAACCCATGCATGTGATACATCAGATAGATTTTATTGACGAGTATCTGGCCTGGCAATGCAATGTGTCGAATCCATACAAGTTTGCCTGGGTTTTTAACTCGTGCGCAGAGTAAGACCCACTGTGAACTTTTGCCCCGCATTACTCTATGTAAACAAAAAAGAGATTTTCACATGAGACGCTGAATTTCGTTAAGGGCTACTTGTGTCGCTTGACTTTAGGATGATTTGTGAAAAAATACCCGGATTTTTCACGTTTCTGAAATGCTCAATGTATTAGTTGCTACGGGAACAGCGAACTTTCCCTTCGATTGTCTCCGTTCGTGGATTTTGTTAGATACGGTATTTGTTAAAGTTACACGTGAAATCGTTTTTGTTCGTTTGACGTTTACTCACTACCGCCATCAAGCCAGCAGCGAGTTGTGAAATGCAACCTGATGCACTTGGCGATTATTTTTTCGTGACGAAGTTGATGATGAATATGTTCCAAATGATATGTCTGTTTGTCTGTACTAAAGCAATCTCAACAAATCACACCATTTCAGATTCCTGAGGTGTCAAAATATACAGTAGGATAATATACAGTACGCATCAACCCCGGACTAAATTTTTTTAATCCTCTTTTGCGTCTAAAACTATTGGGATTTTTTATGGATTTATTGCTTGCATTTTTTGTCAAATTTTACATGAATCTTGTAACCTATAATAATAAAATATAGCCTAAAGTGTGAAGAAAAAACTTTGTCGAAGACCGTACAGTCATCTGTGATTGTGAAAGAAGTTATATCCTAGCTTGTAACTATCGTCTTGATGTTGATCGGCCTTCAGTGATAGTGAAGGTGCCCATGCAGTCAACTGAAAATTCTGATATTTTCCAGCTCTGTCTATACGTTTAACATAATGTCGGAATATGTTCCATTAATAAGTTTCAATTTTTTTTTAATTATTGCTTTTCTCAATAAAATATTCTCAGGATTCAGGAACAGTTCGGATTACGTCGACGGAAAGATCATGCTTCGGAATGATGGCCCATGCACAGAAATTTTCTAGGGAATCGCGCCACTTGGGCGATGGTTCTATATTCGTCTGTTTTCCATTATAACTCAGTCAAATTTGAACCAATTGGCATAACTTTTGGAATGTGGTGAGATAGGGATAATATCTACCCGAGTACAACATTTCAAGTCAATTGGTTCAAAATTGACTGAGTTATAGTGGCAAACAGACGAATATAGCACCACCGCCCAAGTGGCGCGATACCCTATACAAAGCAATAGTGGAAGATTACAAGAACAGGGACCGAATTCTAGACCACACGATAGGTAGTAGATTGTCCGTATCACGACGGTTTCAAACCGAACGGACTCAATATATACCAAAACTTCCGTATGAAATGAGTATAGCAAAGCCATCTTGACAAGGAAACCTTAACCGATTGAACCCCTGAAAAAGCCCCATACGGACCGAAACGTCGGAAAAAATCATAAATTAGTGTTTTCGATTTCTCCAAAAGAATGCAAAGCCAAAATTCTGAAGCAAAACTATCTCAGTCGTATCCCGACCAAGGAAAGATCATGAGTACATATTCGACGAGAAAGGCACTATCACCACTAGGTGGATTAATCTGGGTTTTTTAGTTGTATAATTGGAATAATTTCTGAAGGAATGTAAAGCATAATTACCAAATTCCTGGAATATCCGGATGAATTGATGGAAAACCACTAAACGAAGTATTGGAGCAATTCCTGAAGGAATCTATGAGAGAATTTCTAAAGAAATCTTTGGGAAAATCTTAAAGGAATTCCTTGATGAATTTCTGAAAGAATGTCTGAAAAAATATACAGGAGTATCTGTATGGATTCCTGGAGTAATTCCTGAAAGTGCCTGAAACAATTTTTGGATGTGTTTTTGGAGAACCAGAACTCCTGAAGGAATCTAGGAAGGATTTCCGGAGGAATCCCCTGAAAAAATCTGTAACCTAATTCCTAAACCGAATTTTTGAAATAATTTCTGGGGTATTCTCTAGAGAAATTCCTTATAAAATCTTTATAAGAAGTCCTGAAGGCATCTCTGCTTCTGTTCCAACAGGAAACTCCAGATTAATTACTGGGGGTCTCTCGAACGAGTTCTTGGAGGAAGCTTCTAAAAAACTTGATGTGATCTGATCGTAGTAACCCGTGCGGAAATACGGACGTCAACAATGCTCGCGGCGTGTTGTTTCACTTCGCTCAAGTGTTTATCGAATTTCGGCTAATGGCAGTGTAAAATTTATCAGAAAGAAGATTTTATTGAAGAAATAGTGCGAATTCTAAACGATTTGCGCAATTGCGGTTGTCAAAAGTGTCATTCGTATTTTTTTTAAGCTGGTGATAGTGTGTTCAAAGTGGGAGTTATTCAACCGCAGCCGAAAGTGAAATCCACGGTGGAAGCATTCATCGGTTTGGATCTTCGAGCTCAAATGGATGGAAAAGCTTCATTAAAGGAAGTATCTAATTGAATGCTGCTTGAAGAATTTGGGCACCTTTTGTCTGCTTCCATCTGGAGTGTGTTAAATGGAGGAAATTATTTGATTTCGGAGGAAGTGAATATGAAGAACAAAATTACTGATACCGCCGGATCTCGTACGTGAGAAAGAAACCATGACAGCCTACCCACATGCTTTTGTGTTGCGCCGAATCAAAACACAATGTTATCATACGCTTAGTACAGAGGGATTTGGCGAGAATGTTCCTTTACCGTCTTAATTTATGTCATTAAAATTTATCATTCAATACGATAATGTAAATAGAGATAGGAGCTTTTTCTCGTTTCAGAGAGCGAGTAATGGCGCTTAAGCCTAGGCTTCCGAGCCTGGACATAAGGGGTAAATTCCTTTGTCCCATCCCAAGAAGAGGAGCTGCGTCGGAGTGACATTAACCTTCTTAGCAAAGTCACTCCCAACGTTCTGTGAGTGACATTAACCTTCTTAGCAAAGTCACTCCCAACGTTCTGTGTCGTTTTAATATCTCATATAAAAAGGAGTGATTGGTACGAGATGTCCCCACTCTATGGCTTTATTGTAGAATAATTAACGCTGAACAGTAGGCCTGGCCGAATTAATGCTTGTAATGCATCTCTGATGTGCTGCAAGCATTAATAATGACAAGAAAAATTATATAAGTAGTCGATTCCATCATTTTCCTGGATTCTTTCAATGAATGGCTGTGTATGTGTAGACTAGACTAGACTAGACTAGACTATGAGCTTCTAGAAAATTTGATGCAACAGTCGCTTTAGAGATAAGCGGGAATAATTTTGGAAGAAAATCTGATGTTTTCTAAAGAAAGTGTTTTCTGAAAGAACTCATGGAGTCCGTAATTCGTGTAATTCCCTGTGTAAAATGTAGAGGAAGTTTTTGGATGAACTCCAGAAAAAAAATCCAGCAGCTATATGTAAACAAGCTTCTGGAATAATCTCTGCAGATACTGTACGTATCTCACCGTGTGCCAAAAAAAGGTAGCGCAGTATAAAATTAACTTAGTTATAGCAGCAACTGCTCAAAATAGGCCCCCCTGTCCAAATAGTCTAAGAACCTTCTGGAAAAATATCTGATTCCCGGAAGAATTTCTTATGCATTAAGGATGCATAAAGGAAACTTCAAGTTCTAAAGGAAATGCTGTGGAATTCCTGAAAGCATCTCTCCAGAAACCCTGGCTAAAAATCTTAAGGGATCTCGGGAGGAATTCCTGGAAACATTTCTGAGAGCATTCTTCAAGATATATGAATAAAAATACCTGGAGTAACTTCTAGTAATATTTTAAGACAACTCTAAGAAGAGACTCAAACGAGAATTCACAAAATTATTCGTCGACAATATTTCAAACACAGAACTGATTCTTGAGCCAACACCTCCTTACAAAACTGTAGACCGCATTTCATCCATCCTACCAATTTCGACCCCACTTTCCGAAAAAGGAGGATTTCATTTGTCTGTTTATGTTTTTAATTAATGTATGAGAGTGATAAAATACGACCCACAGCTTTGGAAGATGGTATCGTTTTCAAAATCAGTTATACTTTTTCGAAATGTTGTTGGAAATCTTGCAATTCCTGGTGAGCTTATGAAGAAATACTAGAAAGAAGAAACTCACGAAAGAATTCCTAGTAAAATCCTTTAGGAAAAATCCTAGTACCTAGTAAAACTAGGTACTGGAGGAATTCGTGATGAATATCTAGAGGAATTTCTGAAAGGATCCATAGATAATGGAAGAACCTCTGGAAGAACTTTAAAATCTTTAGAATGACTGCTAGAGAGTTAACTGACTCATAGAAACCATGGATCTTTTATGAATTCCAGGGGAATTCATTGGAACAATTAATATTAGATTTTTTTTTTAAGAATTCCTGGTGTAATCACCATGGAACTCCATAGGGATCTCTCGAGGAAGTCATGATATAATCTCTGAAAAAAAAAACCTGCAGAAATCTTTGGAGGAGCTCCTGAAAGATTCAATGGTGCAATCTCAGGAGGAATTCTTGGATGTTGAAAGAATCCCTTGGGTGTTTAATGGGAGACATTTATGGAGTCAGGAGAATTTCCCGAAAGGACCACTTGAAGATTTTTTTAGTGTATATTTTGCTAGAACTTTAAAACTCATTTGAGATGGAATATATCATGAAAGTTCTAGATGAATCGTTCATGGAAATAGTGTAAAAAGCCTAGGATAAGTTTCTCTCTTAATTGGGCCAAAATTGCATAGTCCATCCTTTTGTGGGTCGTTACGACAATATTTTAGCTCTAAATCAATGTTAAATTCGGTAGACACGTTCATTTTTATATTGTTTAGGATTGTTAAAAGTATAAATGCTTCAACTTTCAATTTTGACAATGATATAGCCTAATTTAAATTGGCCCAATAGGACAGATCGGTGAAGTACTAGATTTGTAGTAATGAGCAGAATTTAAGTATGGTGAGAAGGTCAATTCCCCGTTTCTGCAATGAAATGGTGCACAAAGCGTGGATATTATGATTCCTTGCCTAATTTTATGCTGTTTGAGCAAAACTTTGGGTAACAGTGTTGTTGTTTTCTCCATTTCTAGCAACATAAACAACATAGTTATCCAAAGTTTTACTCAAACAGCATCAAATTAGGCAAGGAATCATAATACCCACGCTTTTTGCACCATATCATTGCAGAAACAGAGAATTGACCTTCTCACCATACTAAAATTCAGCTCATTACTACAAATCACCGAACGTGCCCCATTCACCCCTTCTACACACTCAAAACAGATTCGCGGGCTCGGCAAAATCGCGCACAGCCGTCTGCTCAGCAAAATCTTTATCTGGTATCTCAGCAAAAAGTGACGATTGTTAGCTGATTCTCAGCAAAACGATTGCCGATTATCAGCAATGAACTGTCAAAATTGGCGAGATCCCGGCAAAATGATTGTTTGCTGATTGCTCGGCTGTGCGAATCTCGGCAGAAGTTTGAAAAAATGCTGATATCCCGGCAATCTGAATTAAGTGTGTAGGGAGTGACATTGGGCCAAACACTAAAGTTCAAACAAAATAGTTCAATATGAGAAAATATCGCTTGCAAATCAAAACTATTGAACATATAGATACTTGCGCACAACCTATCAGTGTTGTAGTCACTTTGAAATAACATTTCAGACGAACAAACGTGAAAGTTTGATCACATTCATAATCTACGTTCAATGATCCAATGCAATATATCTCCTATTCCTTATATATAACTCCAACCAACATTCTCAAAAGACGAAAGCAATATTTCTTTATCATCTACATAGTAACTGTTTTGCGTGCATTCTTAATTTAGTATGAATCTTACATTTATTTTCCTACACCGGATGGCCAACGCAAGTTATATTTACCATATACTATCCACTTTTTGATCATCATTTCGATAAATGTTAGTATTTTGAGCGAAACATCTTTCTTGATTTTTGGCCCAAAGTTACCCCCCAGGCCCAATGTCACCCCGACTGGCGGTATCTTCAAATTCCTGAATTTCTGAAGTAATATGTTAACGAATCCCTGTACAAATTTTAGAAGAATTTCTGGTGAAAGATGTTGAGCTTTTTTTATTGATTCTCAGCAGAAATTCTCGGGTAATATCTAGAATTCCTAATTGATCTAATTGGTGAATTTCTGGAAAAAAGCTCTGAAGAAATTCTTGATGGACCCACCAAATTTTGTTGCAGTGCAGCTATGAATAATATTTGTAGAATTTTTGTTGAATCAATTAGACCTTTCGAGTAAGATATGGGTTATTGGTGCACTACCTGGGCTCAGATTTTTCCAATCTTCATTAACCATAGATCGTTTCAAAAATATGTTGTATGCTTGTTTGCAGTTTAAAAACAGCATTTAAGTTTAGCAGTACCTGCCTAAGAGCCGCCCCGTATCGTGGGTAGATCACCTTAGAATGGTGCGTTGCGGCGTAAGATCTACCACCACATCAAATTTCGATCTTGTTAATGTTTTCATGCCTAAAGTGGCCGATCTGTGGTAAGCAGACATTCCAGGATCGAGATTTGATGTATTTTTTTATTGTTCTGTTACTAATCCACATTTTATTTTAGGAAACATACATAACACACACTCACATACATTACATATACATATCTCATCATATATTGGGAAAGGGAGGGATCATCAGGGCACCCGATTGAAGCGATTTGGACAGGAGCTTGGAACTGCCTCCTCCTTGTTGTTAACATTTCGTGGATTGAGGGCGGGCTCTTCGACCCCATCTATTGGGAGTATTCTGTTAATCGAGAGCTTGATTTTGCAGTTGTTCGTGAGAACTTTCTTCTGGAAGGAGATTCTTTTCCCCTGACGCGGGTTTCGCGCAAGTGTCTCTGCTTGCCGGTCCGCACACCCCTTTTTGGCCCTTCATACAGGAGAATGACTGACCACTAACAACAGCACAATCTTGATCAAATCGCTTTTCAGATTATTCCAGTGCTATAGGCAGCTGCCTTGCTACAATAGATGGTAGAACAATATCATCATCATATCATCACCTACCTAAGAATTGTGCTTCAGTAAATCTGTGCTCGAATTCGGATCCAGCAGCTTTAAGCAGCAAAAGTTTGGTTTAGAGACAAAACAATGTTTCGCTGTGTATTGACTTCAAGTGAGACCATTTAAACACTGTATGAAATAAATCAGACAGTTTGCTCTTCGTTGAACTTATTTATTTATTAACCTTTATACTCCATTTGACTCTCATATGTTTTTGACCTTCTTCAATGAATCACGTTAACCAGAAGATACGACCAACCAAAAGTAGATTTTTTCCATTCACAATTTCCCTCCCAACCATTGCAATAAACATCAACAACCCAACACAGCACTCTTGCGGGAGCACTTCCAACGACCATTTTCGAAGCAATTGTATTTCGCTGGAATTCTTTCCCATGCACCCACAGTGCCACATCGATGCGATGGATCCAACACGCGTTCCGTTTCATCTGCGAGTAGCAGCGAATGTAATTTCCTTTCCCCGTATTAGTTTGATTCATCTCCCACCCACCACAACTGCCGGAGTCGAACTCCGGTTGGCGTTGTTGAGTGAAGGAAGTCTTCTTTCCGTGGAACGTTTCGGTCGGTCATGTTTTCCATCCTTCCCCGGATAGCACATTTTCGCCCTGCTCCGAGATGTTCCAAGATAATAAATGTCAGAAGGATAAACCTGTTGTAGCGAAAGTTAGGTGCGATGGTGTGTTACTGCTGCCGGATGCATCCAAGCAGAAACTTTTCCATACCGGGGCAAAAGTTTACCATCTGATTTGTTTCCTTCTTTGATTGATTTATCAAGCATAAATGAAAATTGTGCTCTTCCAATCACGACGAGACCGAAAAGTTGCCATCCCCTGAAGCCCGAAGCCGTGAGCGCACCGTGATTTCACGGATAAATCTGGAAGTGCGAAATTTGTCACACATTTGGATGGGATCCACCACGGTTCGTTCGAGTGGCAAGACAGCTGGTACGGTGCCAACTCAGTAAATCAATTAGGTTCCGTAATTATCTTAAATTTACTGGTACATGAGTGTCAAGTTGGAACGGGCTAGGGTAGAGAGAAAAAAAACCTGTGTATCGAGTTCGTCGTCAATGAAGCGGGAAAAAAATGTAGGTAAAATCGTGCATCATAAATAAATAGCGTCATGGCTTTAACTGGTGTAATAATTTTGCTTCTGGACGACATCCAAGCGGTTACATATCATGGCCTGGATACTCCAAGATGACTGGAATTAGAGTGTTAGTTTGTAGTCATTTAAATGCTTACACAGAGAAAAATATCTACTCAGTCGCAGAGTAGGACTTACTCATAAATCGATGTCTTTTGTCTAGTCTAGTCTAGTCTAGTCTAGTCTAGTCTAGTCTAGTCTAGTCTAGTCTAGTCTAGTCTAGTCTAGTCTAGTCTAGTCTAGTCTAGTCTAGTCTAGTCTAGTCTAGTCTAGTCTAGTCTAGTCTAGTCTAGGCTCATGCTTATGCTCACCTATAGAGCTTTAACAACATCGCCTCAAAGCATTAACATAAATGAGAAGTGCTTAAGTAGTGATAAATTGCAGGAAAAGCTTCCTGATTGTGTGTATAGAAGAACTCTCATCTTCAAGCTTCACTCGCTTCATACGCTGAGTAGGGATAACAATAATACCAGTATGACGTACGTCATCGTCTTAACTAGCAATCCACCAGTCATCGAGTATATTAGACAAGGAAAATCCTCAGCGTGAGCTAGCTTGTTCTTGCTACTAGTAATTACAAAGATGAAAAGTGAAAACGGTACGAAAGAGGAGGCTCATGAACAAAGTAACTTACTTAGAAGCGTGAAAAAGAAAAAAAATCCAAAAATATTAACCTGCTATTATATCCTCCATTTCGATGGCAGCATCATCTTCATCTTCATTAATATCTAAATCCAATTTATCCGGCTTCATGATGATGATGTTTACGGGGGCTCCTTTCGGCGGCCGGTTTGGTAGAAAGTTTGTACGACGAAAATTTGTTCTTTTGGCACGCGACGATACGTTGTTGGTAAGGATGAAGGACGACGCGAGAACACACTACTGCCTTATAACCTACAAACACGCTTTGAGTGCTTCTCTCGCAGGACCCGCGTTGGAGGGGGTTGCGTTTGTGACACGCTAATGAAGACCCGGCATTCACTTCCTTTTTGCACTAGAAATTCTTCACTTACACTGCAGCACCGCACCGCCACACTGGTGAATGGTGCGGGGGGTCGTGATAAGGGGTTGGTTCGGGATTCTTTTCACATCCCCATGTTGTGTCCTTGGCGAATGTGTAAGCGAATGCCGTCGACGCCGCCGCCGCCCGATGACAACGATGAAAATAGCTCGCACTGTAAGCCCACGTTAGCACTCGAGCTGAATGTGTGTATATGGTAAACAGACAGGAAGCCAGGAAGGCTTCCTAGGCTAGAAGCGGCTGTTATGTGGATTTATTACACTACGATGCTGCTATTTCTCTGAATTACCCTCAGTATGCACAATAGGGTGCAGCTTGTTTCTTCATTCACAATCTTCATGATTTCACTCTGTACTCGTAGATTTTTCGTTGAATCCTAAGGAAACATGAAACATCGATTAACAACATTTCAAAAATAACTCGTGACACTCTCTAAAAGATGCACCCTAATGCAAACAAAACCCTATACCCCCGCGCACTCACGACGACACATTTCTGCGACCGAACGAAATAGATTCACTCTCTGCATCTGCTGTGATGTTTGTTGCGGCATACCTACATGCAAATACTCATCGTGTGGCAATGCCGGTGCACTTTGCGTCGTTCGTTTGTGACTATTATCGGATCGACGGCGCGGTGGCTGCTTCTAATGACTCACTTTTCTATTCATTTCGGTTGGACTTTATTTGCATACCCCACAACAACAACAACATCTGGAATGGTCACTATTCTGTTCTCGAGTATGATTTCCAGTAGGTATGGTGACAATTCCGAACGGAGGAAACGTATGCGGGCTAAATGGAATTAGTTTGCATGCTTCCACTTGGAAATGAACTGACTGTGGAAGTTATATTTTAGAATGATTGTGCGGCACTCGTCGGTAGGTAGTTTGAAAGCAGTTTAGAATTGGTAATAATAGAAACTCATCGTACACATCTGTACATGCCTTGCTGATTGAGATTCGAGCTTTCATTCCAAGCAGGCTTTACAATTAAAAATGTGGTTTGACCATGGAAGGGTTGAAAAGTTCGCCCGTAATAAACAGAATGGTTGTATGTATCATTATTGAGTTCAATAAATGATTTCTAGACGAAATTTCAGACAGAATTCGTAGTAATTTAATTTAATAAATAAACATAATCAAAATGCATGTTTTCTAATTATTTACATTCAGTTAGTTGAAAACAAACAGCAAAATGCTGGATATTCATACGTCGGTCAAACTTATGGGATTTTCAGCAATTTCAACAACATTGCTGATAAATTCTGCATACTTTTGATAATTCGAGTGACACTAGGACTTGCCGAAGATATTAGTATTTTTATGTTGGAATGATTCCTAAAATTTCAACTCGGCAGAATTTAGCAAAATTTTGCTGATTTCCATAAAAAAAAGTTGTGTATAGAGTGTTTTTGCTGAAGCTAATGCTAGAAATCATCTTCATTTTCACTTGGGTGACTTGTTTTTGTTGTTTAGTAGGTTCAATGTTGTATTAGCGAAAGGAAGTTTTCTTTTTATAATTCATCCTTCAAAATGAATAATTTAAATATAACATTTTTAGAACTATTTTGTTGAACAGGGTTAGAGTTTTTTTTTAAATTCTTATTGACACACTGAAACATTTTAACCCTCCTAAGATGTTAGGATTTTCGCACCACAATAGCGTAGTGTACGTTCAGCGTGCCTGTCTGGGTCATATTGACCCCAACATCCTACAATGGCTAAATGATGTTCTTCATCTTTTGATTAGCTGCTTCTTTGACGTTTTCATTTTGGATTTATTTCAAATTTTCATTCAAACTTCTTGCAGAAGTTCATCTGGAATTTATTCCCTATATTCTCAAAGATTTTCGTCACGATTTTTAAAGCATTGAGTTTTTTGAGAAAACATGCATTACATTTATTTGTACTACATCACAATTAGGATAACCCAGTTTTTTAAAATCATGGGTCACGGAGGTTTGTGCGATACTGTAATAAATGTGTTTGTCAAATTATATTGTTAATACTTTTCGAAATTTTTTGACAGAATTATTACTAGAAATAAAACTTTTATATTGCATGTCTTAATCTAAAGTATACTGATTATTAAATCTACATTCTACAGTTCTGAAATAGATTTCAGGACTATGATTTTAACAGTTGGGGATTTTTTTTATTATCGTTCAAATTGCCTTCGGCCCAATTCATGATTTTCACCTATTTTCCCGCTAAACTTAAGTAGTTTTTTTTGTTTTCCCCTGACACTACTTTCTTTAAAAAATCATAACTCAAGAACGAAGCATCAAAGAAACAAAGTTATTTTAAAGAATAAAAGCAAATTTTCTCAGAAATAAAAAAAAAAAAATTAACTGGAAAAAGTTTTTCATTAAATTTTTCACAGTAGAGAAAATTCGTAAAGAAAAGTCGGAGAAACAATGCCCGAGCTCGTGGAAAATTCTCAAAAAAATATGTTTGAGAAGGTTATTTCATAAGCTTCAATCGCTTAAATTTTTGGAATGCTCTTTGTTTTCGTTTCTGCGTTATGGCCAATTTTGTTGTAAAATTTCCAAATATGTCATATAGCAATTTCTTTGAAAAATCCTAACTCAAGAACGAAGCATCGCAGAAACAAAGTTTTTTTAGAAAATGAAAGCAAATTTTCTCAGGAATCAAAAAAAAAAAATATAAAATGGAAAAAGTTTCCACCAAATTTTCCACCGTTGAGAAAATTCATAAAGAAAAACCGGAAAAACTATGCACGAACTCGCGAAAAATTATCAAGAAAATATTTTTGAGAAGGTAATTTTATAAGCTTTGATCGCTGAAATTTTTGGAATGCATTTTTTTTTTTCATTTACTGAGTTAAGGTCAATTTTTCACATAATTGGCCATAACTCAGTAACGAAAAAAAAGTGCATTCCAAAAATTTCAGCGATTGAAGCTTATGAAATTACCTTCTCAAAAATATTTTCATGAAAATTTTCCGCGAGTTCGGGCATAGTTTTTCCGGCTTTTCTTTATGAGTTTTTTCAACGGTGGAAAATTTTGTGGAAAACTTTCATGTTTTTTTTGGGATATCGGAGAAAATTTGCTTTATTTTCTAAAAAAAAAATGTTTCTGCGATGCTTCGTTCTTGAGTTATGATTTTGCAAAGAAAAGGCTTATGTGACACATTTGGACATTTTTTAACAAAATTGGCCTTAACAATAAACGAAAAAAAGTGCATTCCAAAAATTTCAGCGATTAAAGCTTATGAAATAACCTTCTCGAAAACATTGTTTTGAAAAT
Source organism: Aedes albopictus (assembly GCF_035046485.1). NCBI lineage: Eukaryota > Metazoa > Arthropoda > Insecta > Diptera > Culicidae > Aedes > Aedes albopictus. The sequence continues at coordinate 290,614,835 of NC_085138.1, read as the reverse complement.
TTTCCACGAGTTCGTGCATAGTTTTTCCGGCTTTTCTTTACGATTTTTTTTTAACTGTGGAAAATTTTGTGAAAAACTTTTTCCAGATCATATTTTTTTGGATTTCTGAGAAAATTTTCTTTCATTTTCTAAAGAAAAACTTTTTTCTATGATGCTTCCTTCATGAGTTATGATTTTTCAAAGTAACGAATGTCAGGGGAAAACAAAAAAAAATCCATCTGAGTTTTCCGGGAAAATGGGCGACTCTGAATTTTTCTCAATTTTTTTTGTTCATATATCCATGAGCTCTGCCTGTGAAAAAGGTTTCATGAAAATCTGAGACCCTTCGGCCCAAACCCGTACGGTAATGAAAAAAAAGCCCAGTTCTATCATAGTATAGTTATTTATGTAACGAGTTGCAAAAAGTTGATTTTTTCAGCACGAGTCGTACATTTTTCCAACGAGGTTTGCTGAGTTGGATAAATACGAAGAGTGCTGAAAAAATCGAGTTTTGCAACGAGTTCCATACAAAATTTTATGCAATGATTTTTTCATAATGCAACCCATTTGAGTTGCATAATGCAACTCATTTTAGTTGCATAATGAACCAGTTCGGAAAAATTGGCCATTATAATACCAAAATGAGTTATATAAAACATAAATTATGATACAGAATTGCATAAAAATCATAAACTGATTAATTTCAGGGCCCCTATACTGGCACGTAACTATGTAAATGACTTCAATATTGCGCATGTATTTCTTGGAATTTCCGAACATATTTCTCCAGGATTATTATAAGAATTTCCTCAACGAGTTTTTTTGGACTTTTCCATAATTCTTCAAGAAATTTCTAAAGCAATTCTAGGAATCTCTTCAAAGGCTTCTTTTGAAGATGCAAATCCAGGAGAACATTTTTATAAACATTTGGAGATTTTGTCTGAAACTCATCTAGGATTTCGAAATTCAGAAATATTCCAAGGATTTCTTTAAGGAATTAATGTTGGAATTTCTATAGAGGTTTCTCCAGGTGTTACTTCATATTTTCAGGAATTCTCTCAGGCATATATTCAGCAATTCCTCAAGAAAATTATCGAGAAATATATCGTCAAGGGTTTCCTGGAGGTAATCCTGCAGCAGTGATGCTTCAGGAATTTCTCCAAAGATTCTCTCAGCAGTTACTACTAAAATACAGTTATTCTAAAATGACATTTTTTTTTATTTTTTTTCAAGGAACTCTCCTATGAATACTTGCAAAGGGGTTCTCCAGTTCCTCCAGGCATTATTTCAAACATTTATTCAAAAGTTTATTTTTTTCAGAAATTTCTCCAGTAGTTCTATAAATAAATCTTTCGGATTTTTTTTATTCTGCAGGATTTCCTACAGAAATGTAACCAGGTGAAGATTTTTGTATACTAATCCCTTCAGAAATTGTATTAGATATTCTCATAATAAATTCTCGGAGTCCCTCCTCATGATATCATCGCGAGAATAAAAAATCCTAAGAAATATCTTGAGGAATTTCGCCAGTACCTTTGTCAGCAATTTTTGTCAGCACTCACAAAATGATACCTACAGAAATTTATCTACGAATATTTCAAGAATCTTCTGGGAATCTCTTTAGAACTTCCAAAAAATCCAGAATCCAGAATATCTCATGATTATTTTTCTATGAATTGAGAAAGTATCCTAAAAAGGTTCTACAGTTATTCTCTCAGGAATTTAACCCGGAATTCTTCCAAACATAACTTCAAAATTGTTAAAGGAATTTTCGAACAAGAAATCTTTTCAGATTTCAAGAATTTTCGAGAACTATTTCTGGAAATCTCCAAATATGTATATCACAAAAAATTGTTTAAAGGAATTCCTTCAGGGATTCTTCAAAGTATTGTTGCAGCATTTTTTGTGTACTCTAAAAAACTTCTGCAATAATTCAGCTCTGTTGGGATAGATTTCATATCAATTTTGAGTACAACAGGTTTTAAAAAATCCAAATAATGAGGAGAACAGAGCTGCCGAAAATACATAAGTTCCTCTGTTTCTGACGAAACCACAGCAGGAATTGCTTTAAAAATCCTTGTGGAAGGTTCTGTAAAAACTCTGAAGGAATTTGTCAAAAAATTCTCGGGGAAACCCAAAAAAAAAAACAACTCCATGGTGATTTCTTTTACGAATTAGAAAAAAAAACTAAAATTCTGGAAAAGTCTCTAGATATTTTTGAATGAATCTGAGCAGGAATTTTGGAAAATCCTCAAGAAATCTCCAGTATAGAAAGTACTACTGAATAAATCTCTGAAGAAATTTCAGGAAAATTCTTGAAGGAATCCCAGGATAAACTTCTGTAGGTATAACTCACGAGAAACCGTTGCTGGAATGTCAATATCTTGATTTCGCTTTGGCTGACAATGCCATGTGGAAATTCCACTGTTGAAAATGCCCCGACATCCATGTGCACAACAGAAACATGTGCTCGATGAACAAATTGAGAATTGAAATTATGAAAAGAAATCCACGTAGACTCGAACTCACGATTCCCAATTCGCTAGACGGGCGCTTGCTGGAATTCCTAGAAAAGTTTATTGAAGAATTTTAAAAAAATCTTGAATAATTTCCTGAATGTAAAACTAATGCAATATTTTCACGCATTTCTGAAGGAGTTCCTGTAGAAATTCATGGAGAAACCACTGGATAAACTCCTGTGAAGATACCTCAAAACACTCTTGAGATGTTTCTAAATTAAGTCCTGACGAATTTTATAGAAAATGTTCCAGAATAATTCGTGGTGAAAATCGTAGATATATCATTAGAGAAAATGTCGGAGAAATTTCAGAGAAATACATGGATGCATATTTGAAGGAAATTCTCCCTGAATCACTGAAAGTAATAAATGCATGAATCTCTGGAGGAATTCTTGCAAATGATTTCTGAATGATTCCCTGGAGATATTAATGGACACATTCCTGTGGCAATTTTTATTAGAATCTTTAAAGTAATTTTTTAACAAACCTTTGTGGGACTTCTTCTAAAATACTGGTACAAAGCAGTCTTTTGAGGGGAAGATTTTCTTTAAAAGAATTTATGTAAGAATCCCTAAAGAAAAGATTTTTTTAAACGAATCCCTAGAAGAATTTCAAAAGTGCGGGATTTTAGACGAAGCGCATGGATTTTTTTCTAATAGAATTCTTAAAATTCCTAAAGAAATTTCTTGAAAAATTGCTGTAAGTATTTTTGAAGAAACTGCTGGAGAAGTCTCTTAAATAGTTTTTGAAAGAATCTCTGAAATATCTTTTTTATTTAAAGGGATTTCTAAGGAAAACCACGAGAGATTTTATAATTCACATAAGTTATTTTCTGTGGTTGCGAGAACGCAGATAGATTAAACAATTCTTAATATTCAGGAGAGTGGAATAAAAATTTCCCAGTATGAAAAAAGTGCTTTTTCCTAAATTTGGAGAAGCGCAAGAATTTCAAAAATGACAAAGGTCACTTCTTATATTCAGTTGGGCCCAAAAATTTTCGTAAAAAATCACATGAGCAAATAGGCTCCTTCGACAATCTAAAATTTCAAAGCGGATATTTTTGTGTGTAACTTCGATGACACCATTGGGGTTTATATGCTCCGAAAAAGACGAGTTCAAGTTGTTGCTTGCAGTTAGATTTACACGCTTAAAAAATTGTGCCAAATTCAGCAGTAAAAATATTCGAATACTGAAGCTCTAGGGCAACTTACTGAAAAAATAGGGGAACTTACGTATTCTCGACAGTTTTGTTCTCTTCGTCAATGGTTTTTTTTTAAACCTATTGAACTCAAATTTGGCATCACATCTTTCCCAAACAAGTTTCAAGAACTTGAACGACGAAGAGAACAAACCTATTAAACCCATCGCCACCCTATATTGCAAATATCCACATCTCATTGTGTGACTAATTTATGCTAGAAAAAAAAAAAAAATTACATCAACATTTCAGCAGAAGCTCCTTGATACATAGGTTAAATGTTTCTACTACACTCTTAGAAAAAATCATGTAAATTTAAGTTCACTTGGATGTACATAAAAGGAGCGGCCCGTTTGACACAAATTTACGTCTTCTAGCACAAATTAAGTCGAGCTAGCAATCGCTAGAGCCTAAGTGAGAGATAAAACATATGTTAGTAAAATAAGAAGTTGGATTCGAACTCTGGTCTGCTGATTGAGAGGCACGTACTATACCTCTCGGCTGTATCACCGAGTTGTGAGACAAACGATAAATGTAAAACTGTTTCTACCTATCTGGTCAGATAGGTTTGTTGACATCTTGTGCAACCAACTCGAACTTACATGATGGATGTAAAATTGAGTCAAATTTGCCATTCAGTCATGAAATGTTTACGTACGTTGATGATTTACGTCACGTGTAAATTTCAATTTTTTAAGAGTTTAGTTCTTCACACAAACATATTAACCCTCTAATACCCAAATTTTTGATTTTAATCTAAATATCATTTTCGTCATCTAAAATCGATTTAAACATGTTTTGGAAGATTGGGCTGCAAAACGGTGAACCGATAAGGAGAGCGTCCAATATAGCTCTGGTCCTCACAAGTTCCTACCTCATGCTTCCACGGGTCAAGCGATGACAAAGACCGCCAGCTAAGAGTTGTGTGCTTAGCTGGTAGCGCAGCCTGTGCACTGTTGTCCTTCTGACTTCAGCTAGATTGAGGAGGTACGATCCGAGCGTCTGTTCACCAAGGAGGTGCGGATCAAACAGCGTCTGTCCTGGCATCCAGCGGCTGAGTAAGAAACGCTGCACCACGCCCAGCTAGATCCAAGGTGGTAGCCCCATCAGCGTGGTCGTCCCAGTGTTGGTTGGGACGTTAAACAGAACTGGCACGATGGCCCTCCGGCGAGACAGGAATGTTGGCGTAGGCCCAATAAGCCACCCGTAAAAATCCCCATTGCGAATAACATAGGAGAAAATACGACTCGATACAATCGGCAAAGACCCACGCGACGAAGTAAGGACTACGATTGGAAATTTGGAACATGGAATTGCAAGTCACTAGGTTTCGCAGGATGTGATAGGATAATCTACGACGAACTACATCCCCGCAACTTCGACATCGTGGCGTTTCAGGAACTTTGTTGGACTGGACAGAAAGTGTGGAAAAGCGGGCATCGAGCGGCTACCTTCTACCAAAGCTGTGGCACCACCAATGAACTGGGAACAGGATTTATAGTGTTGGGCAAGATGCGACAACGTGTGATCGGGTGGCAGCCGATCAACGCAAGGATGTGCATGTTGAGAGTTAAGGGCCGTTTCTTCAACTACAGCATCATCAACGCCCACTGCCCACACGAAGGGAGACCCGATGACGAGAAAGAAGCGTTCTACGCGCAGTTAGAGCAAACATACGATGGTTGCTCGCCGCGTGACGTGAAAATCGTTGTCGGCGACATGAACGCGCAGGTAGGAAGGGAGGAAATGTATAGACCGGTAATCGGCCGAAACAGCCTGCACGCCGTATCGAATGATAACGGCCAGCGATGCGTAAACTTTGCAGCCTCCCGTGGTATGGTAGTCCGAAGCACCTTCTTCCCCCGCAAAGATATCCACAAAGCCACCTGGAGATCACCCGACCATCAAACAGAAAACCAAATCGACCACGTTCTAATAGACGGTAAATTCTTCTCGGATATAACCAATGTCCGCACATACCGCAGTGCGAATATAGATTCGGATTACTACTTAGTAGCTAAGGGATGCGGACTCAACTTTTTTGGTTATTCAATTTGAGCAAGTATTTTTTCCTCCAGTGCTCCCTACCGTTGAGTTTCTTATCTCTATGGAAATCACATTCAAAGTGCACGCTCAAACAAATCCACACAAAGTTTAAACAGATCGACTAAAACCTATTAAAACAAACGTTACAATAAAACGTATATATTCAACTGTTTTGGTCCTGTATGGGCTCAGAAGAATAATTAATAAACTTTGGGCAAGTTTTACACATAGTTTTCACACAGAAAAAACGTCAGAAAAAGTTTTCCTATTTAATGGCAAAGTTTGTGTGTCACTAAACATTTCACTTGTTTTAGCGTGACCAAGCAAAACAAACTTGTATCCAGGCACACTCTGATCATTTTGCAGTTTTGGTAGCAGCCTGGCTGCTGTCAAATTTCAGTCCGCATTCCTCAAACATTTCACTTGTTTTAGCGTGACCAAGCAAAACAAACTTGTATCCAGGCACACTCTGATCATTTTGCAGTTTTGGTAGCAGCCTGGCTGCTGTCAAATTTCAGTCCGCATTCCTCAGTTTAGTAGCTGTATGCATGCGCTCAAAACTTTCGACAGTTATCACCACGCGTCGAAGTCGAACGCCGCGACTCAACATCGAGCAGCTGCGTAACGTAGAAGTGGCTCAAGACTACGCGCAGCAGTTAGTAGTGGCCCTACCAACGGAAGAGCAGCTTGGCGCAGCTACACTTGAAGATGGCTGGAGGGACATCCGATCCGCCATAGGTAGTACAAACAGGCGTGGAACAGGCAGAACTCAGTCTTCCGGATGAAGAAGCGCCAGCAGGAAGAACGAGATCGGGAAGCGATGGAGGAGCTGTACCGCGCTAAGGACACACGAAAGTTCTACGAGAAGCTGGACCGCTCGCGCAGAGGCTTTGTGCCACAAGCCGACATGTGCCGAGATAATCACGGGAATATTCTCACGAGCGAGCGTGAGGTGGTCGAGAGGTGGCGGCAGCATTACGATGAGCACCTCAATGGCGACGTTGCAAGTACCGAAGGTGGCGTGGTAACAGATCTTGGAGTATGTGCACAGGACGAAAGACTTCCGGCCCCTGACCTCCAAGAGATTGAGGAGGAGGTTGGCCGGTTGAGAAACAACAAAGCCGCTGGAGCAGATCAACTACCAAGCGAGCTTCTAAAATACGGTGGAGAAACACTGGTGAAAGCACTACAATGGGTCATTACCAAGATTTGGGAGGAGGAAGTATTACCGGAGGAATGGATGGAAGGTATCGTGTATCCCATCTACAAAAAGGGCGACAAGTTGGATTGCGGGAACTACCGCGCGATCACACTACTGAGCGCTGCCTACAAGATACTCTCTCAAATTTTATGCCGCCGTCTATCACCGATTGCAAGAGAGTTCGTGGGGCAATATCAGGCTGGATTTATGGGTGAACGCGCTACAACGGACCAGATGTTCGCCATCCGCCAGATGTTGCAGAAATGCCGCGAATACAACGTGCCCACACATCACTTGTTCCTCGATTTCAAATCGGCATATGACACAATCGATCGAGAACAGCTATGGCAGATTATGCACGAATACGGATTCCCGGATAAACTGATACGGTTGATCAAGGCGACGATGGATCGAGTGATGTGCGTAGTTCGAGTATCAGGGACACTCTCAAGTCCCTTTGAATCTCGCAGAGGTTTACGGCAAGGTGATGGTCTTTCGTGCTTGCTGTTCAACATTGCGTTAGAGGGTGTAATAAGGAGAGCGGGGATAAACACGAGTGGAACAATTTTCACGAAGTCCGTTCAGCTGCTTGGTTTCGCCGATGATATTGATATTATTGCTCGTAAATTTGAGACGATGGCGGAAACGTACATCCGACTAAAGAGTGAAGCCAGGCGAATCGGATTAGTCATTAATGTGTCTAAGACAAAGTACATGATGGCAAAGGGCTCCAGGGAGGAATCACCGCGCCCGCCACCCCGAATTTATATCGATGATGATGAAATCGAGGCGGTTGAATAATTCGTGTACTTGGGCTCACTGGTGACCGCCGACAACGACACCAGCATAGAAATTCAGAGGCGCATTGTGGCAGGAAATCGTGCTTACTTTGGATTCCGCAGAACTCTACGATCGAACGAAGTTCGCCGTAACACGAAGTTAACCATCTACAAAACGCTGATTAGACCGGTCGTCCTCTATGGGCACGAATCATGGACCCTACGTGCAGAGGACCAACGCGCCCTTGGAGTTTTGAACGGAAGGTGTTGCGTACCATCTACGGCGGAGTGCAGATGGAAGACGGGACTTGGAGAAGGCGAATGAACCACGAGCTGCATCAGCTGCTGAGAGAACCAACCATCGTCCATACCGCGAAAATCGGGAGGCTACGGTGGGCGGGTCACGTCATCAGGATGTTGGATAGCAACCCGACTAAAATGGTTCTCGAGAGTCATCCGACCTGTACAAGAAGACGTGGAGCGCAGTGAGCTAGGTGGGTCGACCAAGTGGAGGACGATCTGCGGACCCTACGCAGAGTGCGGAACTGGAGACAAACAGCCATGGACCGAGTGGAATGGAGGCGGCTACTATGTACAGCAGAGGCCACCCCGGACTTAACCTGATCGGTAAGGTAAGTATGTTTTGGAAGATGATTCTTTTCAATTCTCGATTTCGTGAATTTCAGTTTTTGATTTTTCTAATTTTTATTTTTGAACATCCCCACACTTTTATATTTCGCCTGAAAGCCAATTTGGGGAACGGATTTTTTGAGATGAAAACATTTTGAGATTTTATGATTATTGTTGAAATATTATTATTTTAAGTTTTTCTTCACAGAAAATTTTATTTTCCGTGTAATTTTAAGGAAAATAGTTCTAGAGTGTATTCGATTCCCTTAAACTGTTAAACAAAGATAGAATGATTTGGGAAAAATTTAAAATATGTTAATTGTAGCGATTCAATACAAAATAAACAATGACTTCTAAAAGGTGACTAAAACATCAATTTTTCAATGATTTTTTAAAAATGTAAATACGCTTTAAAATACAGCAAAAACCATTTTGAGATATAAAGAACAATCCTTAAACTTCAGCCAAAAATATTAAAAATTTGTTTTTCCACGAAATAAAAATTACAAAAATGCTCAAGCTATACCCCGCCTAAAGGCGGGATTGGGTATTAGAGGGTTAAGGCAAAACTATACGCATATCCTCATTTTCTGGTTCTCGATTTTTATTAAATAGCAGCGGAGAAATATTTTTGAAAACGTTTTCCATTCACATTTAGAGGAAGGATCATCGTAACTTTTTTTTCTAGTGAAAAGTGTTTTTCAGTTTTTAAAAAATATTTACAAACAAAATTTAAAAAAAGGGCGTCTAGAAAAGTTTCAAACATTTTCCAGCAGAAAAAAATTAGGAGATGGATTAATCCTTCCTTTTTGTACGGAAATTAATTTTAAAAATATTTCTCCGTTTTTTAGCCCTTCAGGACACGCACCGTTGTTAGAAGTATAACACTCCCAAAACAACCTTGCTCATCGTAAACAGCGCGAGCGTGGTGCAGTTTCAGGATCAAACAGGTGCGTATCCTGAAAGGTTAATCAAAAATCAATAACCAAAGAATCAGGAAATATTTCGCCTTATAGGCAATACCAGTAAAAGTCAAAACATAATAAATGAAATAATAAAAATAGAATTAAACATATAAACCATAAAAATTAAATAAAAAAACTCTGTAGGAATGAGTGTGCAGTACTAAAAGGGTAATAGAACAGCAAAAAAACAAGATCGGAGAAAACAGAATAAAAACCCTACAAATAATATCAAAATTCCAGCGGAATCTTGAAAAATACTGACAGAAATTTAAGATGAAACAAAAATCGCATAGAAACTAGGAAAAGTTTCAAAAAGCTTAACTACTCTTCGAATGATCATTTTTTTTTTCTGGAATTCATTTTTGACTGAGCAAAGAGCGAACTTCCAAGTAAAATATTATCAAATTTTAATTTCTGCCCCCCTCAAAAGGTTGCGCAGGTCTTTGGCGCATGTATTTTGGTTTTACGTAGAGATAGGGTGGAACTATGGAACTATGGAAAAAGACATTGATGAAGCTGCTCGTTTTGGAGTTCTAGGAAAAACTGCTGGTGGAAATTATGAAAAAAAAAATCTCGGTGGAATTCCACTAGAAACTGCTTGGTGAATTTCCTGAATAACCATTAGGTGTGTTTCTAACGGGTTGCTCGAGCTAAACTTCCAGAAAAAATAGTTCGGCGGATTGTCAAGATTTTGTCATTTGTGTTTTACGAAATCATGCAATACGAAGTAGATAGTGTAACACAAAGTAAGATGAACTCCACAAACCCTTGCTCCACTGTCTGCTAAGCTAACTAATACTGAATTTTGGTTAAAATGACTATAGAGTATAGGTAACTGGATTGCATCAGCATATTTTACTAAAGAAAAAGGCGAGTCATTCTGCTTTTGCCTCTGTCGACATCGTTCCATGTTCTGCCGTGTTCCTTGCTGCAGCTTTACCGCCCGCACTGAGTATTTCTGAGCAATTTCCAAAATTGCTCAGCTATCCGCCAAACTATCCGTTTCGTTGACTACATTCTACGTGCACGGAGGTGTTCTCAACTGCGTTATTGATGGGACGATGTTTCGAGATTTTGCGCGTATGCTGAGGCAACATCCGGTGGTTTCGGTCGTTCTTATATTTAACGTGGTGGTTCGCTTACGCCGTACATTATTGATAGCGAAATGTTTTGGGAGACGTACGGCCTGAAGTACACCGGGTTAAATATTTGTCAAGCGAAGAACTCAAGAAACATCACCAGTTTGACACTAATGAAAATTCGATCGAGCCAAACAAGATGTTTGAGCATTGGTTTCTTTTTTGACAACTATTTGACCCTGTGTACTAAGGGCTTAAGACCATCTCTAGGTAATATTCAGCGTCGATGACGCTTTATCAAGCTCATGCAAGGAATATCACAGTACATAGTAGCAATTACTTCCGGTGTTCAATCGGGCTTTTATGTTTACCATATTCCTAAGGAGTAATTACTCGAGCAAAGGTGGATAACAAAATGATAACAAGTTCTGTTACCAGGTTATCATTCGTTTGATAATTGAGTTTGTTATCATTTAGGTTGAATTAAGAGCCAACATAACAAAAATGATTGAGTGATTATCGGTCGCAGCCTAGGTCGCAGCCGACTGCCCCTACAACAACGGGACTCAGTGAGAGGGAGAGTGGTTGAAGGCTACGCTTTCGTACTGCAGTCACATTGAAGATGGAAAGCGGAATCTATTTTTAGATTCGAAGTCCGCCAGACTCTCAGTTCTGGGAAAGCTTTGAAATGTGCGTTTGAAACTGATAACATATTTTGTTATTATTTAGTATTTTTATGTTATCGTGATAGACCAAAATTATTGATAACTTAATTTGTTATCATCTGATTATCATCAATTGGAAAAAAAAAATCACAAAAATAACAAGATGATAATACCGATAACATAGTTTATTACCAAAGTCATATCACTTAGTTATCCGCCTTTGCTCGGGTAACCAAAAGCGTTTTATTTAAATGTTTTTATATGATTTCAGGATATGTTTGAACACATTAAAATACTGAAGAGGCAATTATACACTGTTTTCAATGCAAGACCAAATCATTTATATCATTTAAATAACAACTGTTTCAATTACCTAGCCTTCGGTAATGAAAATAATGCAATTTAAATAATTCCAAGTCCTGGAGCATGTCATTTGCATATTTGTTGAAATTGTGATGGTCTGTACTCGCCGTTGCAGGTAATGATTTCTTTTCCCTCAAATTCTAATGCAAAGCTCTAAAGAAAACCACACCATCGTACAACCCACGCTAATTAGCATAGAAAACCAATTCTACATTAATTTCCACCGCATCGCAATGGGTTTCTATTACACAGCGACTGTGAGTATTTACATACTGCGCGCCGAAACGCTCGCGACAAACGAGAATACTCATTAAATTTGGCCTTGAGTGTAGAATTAGCAACTAGTTAAAATACATAAAAATAAAAACAAAAAAAAAAAATAAATTTGGCTGTTCTAAAAACGCGTTTGTTAAAGCTCCAACACAAATGTGACATTCGGTTCATTTGTACAAGTACGCTCCTAAGTGGTCGATCACGAAATTTCCCGCATTCGTGAATCGTGTTCTGATCATCGCCCATTCACCATAAGCCTGGTCTGTCACTCACGAAACCAATCCCGCAGCCACTGACAGGGCGGTTAATTATCGTATCACTTTCCATCCGACCAGAGACGCGACCGACCGGTGTCGCGGAGGGCTATTTGAAACGTTGATAGATGCAATTATCGACAATTTTCCCACTTCGTTCCCAATTGCGCCCGGGAAATCGATCTCCATCATCCAATCCAGCCAATTGTCCGATGGAGAGAAGGTGCAAAGCACGGAACCAAACGTCACGACCTCACTGTACCTACCTAGGTAATCGACGTTGATTGTCGTTGCCAGAGGTTGGTTTCCAGTGCTGGCTGACGGGGGTTCCTTTAATTGGCCCTCTTGTTTGTTTGTCATACCTATAGCTTTATCTCACCCAGCAGCAGGGCGAGGATGACTGCAGGAAACTAGAGCTTCAGAGAACTATTGACTCGATGACAATTGTATTGAATTTTCTCCACCCGTTGCAGACAGAGAGAGAAAAATGCAATCAATTTGTAGGAGATTCAATTGGAATGTCTCACTTCAAGTTCAGTTTGAATTGACGATTAGTGAAGCAGAATTTGAGCGACTTGGACAAGGACTATCAGACCTTTTGCTTCGCGGTTCACTTTTTGGAAACAAATTGCAATACGATGCATTCCTTCAATAATTCTTAAAGACGGTATTTATTTGTAACAAAACCCTGGTGTATTTTTCGACGCCACAGCTATGTGCAGGACATGGACCATCATGCTTGAGAAGGAACGGCAAGCACTGAAAGTTTTAGAGCAACGCGTGCTTAGGACGATCTTTGGGGTGTGCAGGAGAACGGTGTGTGACGGGAAAGGATGAGCCATGAGCCCGCTGCACTCTTCGGCGAACTCAGAATCCAGAAGGTGGCCAAAATCGGAAGGTTATGGTGGGTAGAGCATGTTGCAAGAATGCCGGACAACTACCCAAAAAAGTTGGTGTTTGTTACTGATCCGGTTAGCACAAAAAGTGTATTTTCGTGTACTGTTTAAAGTATTATGTGGGATTCCCGGGGAGTTCTTGATGATTCTCTGGGATTCTTCCAGGAGTTTTTTCTGAGATTTCTAAAGAGATTCCTGAAGAGATTCCTTCTGTGATTTATTCAATAGCTCTTGCCGGGATTCCTCCGGGAAGTTCTTCCGAGATTCTTCCAGAGATTATTTTCTGGGAATTCTTAAGGAGTACCGTAAACCGGGGTCAAATTAATCAGCGGGGTGAAATTGATCATTCGGCTACTATATTGTAATTCCTTTCTAGGAACTCTTAAGCGTCATAATGATCTTAAACTATTAACGTCATCTGATGCGTAGATGTGTAGAGATGAGTGTAGACTTTGATTTTTTTTTTAGAAAAAAAGTTAGTTTTGCCTTATCTTTTTAGGAATTTGCAATGTGTTTCTCATTTAGCTGAAATCATTGCTACCAAACAATCGATTGCTAATAGGACTTCTGGTAAATTCACTGTTTTACCATTTTTGTGGAACCTTGGTTGGGAAGTTATGTAGCTATTCTGAACATGAAATAGTTAAAAACAAGTTCTTTTTTTAAAGAAATAGTAATTTATTGTGATAGAAATCACTTATTTAAAATGGAATTGCCTACCTTTGGGCGTTTAAGGGGGAATTTCATAATTTTATTTTGCATTTTAAATATTAAATTCACTAGTTGTAACGCGTTTGAACGTTATTCGGTTTTAGAAGAGCAAAATTAGGCGGAGAAGGAAATTTTCCTTTCCAACCGTTTATTGTATACTGATCAATTTAGCCCCAGAGTGGCATTTCCAATTTTTTGATTTTTGGAGTTATTTAACTTAAAGTTTAAATTTGTTGAACAAAATTCTGTCACATGGTTCAATGGAGATCCACTGGGTACTGATTTTACAGAAATTCTTTTGGCAATATTTGAATTGCCACAGATGTTATCCGCAAAAGTTATTTTAAAGTGATCAATTTGACCCCGGATTACGGTACCTTCTGAGATTACTTCAAATTCCTTGATTCCGTCATTCTCCAGAAATTCCATCCTAGATTCTCCTAAATGTTTCTTTTGGAATGTCTTCAGATGTTTTTTTTGCTTCCAGAAGATATTCCTGGAAATTCCAGCAATATTACCCGGGATTTCTTTCGGGATTCCTCCAGGAGAACTCTCGGGGATTACTTCAAGAACTCGTCCGAGATTGCTTCTAGAAACATTTTCCAAAATGTTTCCTTCCACGAATTATATGCGATAATCCTTTCTATATAAGATCGTTCCAGGAATCCTACAAGAACATCATTAAGTATTCCTCCGAAAACTTCTTCGGGATTTTTCATGGACCTCCTTCCGGGATTCTTTCAGGAACTACTTCTGGCATTGCATCGGAATTGTTGATTTCGCGATTCTTCTCAATTCTATCGGGAGCTCCTTCCTGTATTCCTCCAAGAACCTGCTCTAGGATTCCACCAGGAACTACTTCAAGGATTCTTTCGGGAACTCTTCCCGGGAGCTCCATCAGGGATTTCGCTTTGAATTTTTCTGGATTGCTGTCAGGATTTGGTTCTGGAATTACTTCAGGAACTCCTTGGTGGATTTCTTCGGAAACTTCTTCCGGATTTCCTTTCGGAACTCTTTCTGGGATTCCTATAGGAACTTATTCTGGGAAGTTTTTCTGGATTTTTTTTTCAGAAACTGCATCATTTCTTCAGGAACTCCTTCCAGGATTCATCTGGGAAGTCTTTGTTGGTTTCCTCCAAGAGTTCCGTTTGGGATTCCTGCAGATCCTTCTGAAAGTTCATTCTGGCGTTGTTTCAGATGTTTGGAATGTAAATTTTTCACGAGTTTATAAGGGAGTAATTTAAGAAATTTCTGCGGTTTTTGTTTATAGAATCCCTGATAAAGTTCCTACAGGATTTCCTTGTGGAAATACTCCAGCAAGTTTCTTTCTCTCAGTAGCTATTAGAAGAATCTCGGATGGAATTCCTGAAAGATTCCCGGAATTCCATGAGAATACCCGGAAGAAATCCCAGAAAGAATCCTAGCTGAAACCTGTTAGGAATCTTAGAACAAACTCCCGAATGGACCTCAGACGCAACATCAGAAGGAGCTTCCAAAAACGAATTTCAGATATAGCTCCCTGAAAAATCACAGAAGTACAGGGGATAGACAAAATTATCGGAACAGGCAAAATTTTCAAAAAATGGTCAAATAGCTCGGACTTATTGAAAAGTGCATCAAAAAATCTAAATTTTTTACTGTAAGTTCAAGTAGTCGTGTATCAATGGTCCAAATTTGGGAAAGATCGGGCTATTCTACATAAAGTTAAAAATAATTCTAAAAAAAGTTATAATCATCCGATAGCCAACTTTGAGCTGTTATATCTCCGGATTCAATGAACCGCATGCAATGAAATTTTAAGCGTTTATGACTCATATAATGATCTTTGAAAATAGTTTGACTAAACTTGAAATTATTGAAAAGAATAAAAGTTACAGCACTTTTATTTACTTTGTAATTTTTAAGTAAATTGATCGAATTTTAATATGCTTAGCATTACTTTTTCAATTTATTGCCTATTATTTTGTAACTTCCTTTCAAAACATATTCATATTGAAGTTAGTTAGAGGAAATTTAAATAAACTATAATTATCATCCCGAATTTTGAAATGATGTTGAAATTTAAGATAATTTGGTGTAGTATCAGAAAAATAATCTAAATGCTATAATTTTCTTCCGTTGTAATAATTTTAGGTTATGTCAAAAGTTTTCCATAGCTTATCATATAAGTCATAAACCTTCAAAATTTCATTGCATTTGGTTCATTGAATCCGAAGATATAACAGCTGAAAGTTGGCTATCGGATAATCATGTCTTTTTCTAAAATATTTCTAACTTTATGTAGAATAGCCCGATCTTTCCGAAATTTAGACCATTGATGCACAGCTACTTCATGAATTTACAGAAAAAAATATTTTTCTTGATGAATTTTTCAAAAAGTTACAGCTATTTGACCATTTTTTGAAAAGTGAAAATTTTGCCCGTCCCGATCATTTTGTCTATTCTCTGAAATTCCTGGAAAAAAAATTGGAGAAACGATGACAGAATTCCTGGAAGAATCTCAGGAAAAATTGCTGGGGTAAACTTGAAAGGAGTAACCAGAAAAGAATCTCTGGAAGAATCCCGTCAGTACTTTCTGGAGAAATCCAGGAAAGACCTCGTGTAGAAATCCCAAACGGAACCTCTTCAGGAATCTCAGAAGAAACTCCTGGAAGAATCCCAGAGAGAATTTCTGAAGAAATTTTAAATAAATCCCCGGAATAATCTCATCAAGAAGTTACTGCTAGAAAGAGAAAACGTTACAGAAATGTTAAACATCGCTGCTCTTCTTGCAAATGGTGAGAGAACATTTCTGTCATGACACATTTGTCCGAAGGAAAGGCAAGACATTGCTGTCTAGTGGAGACGTCGGGTAAGGGTCAGATAGATAGATAGACAGACCGACAGTGGAACGATCTGGATATCACGCCGAGTTGTTAACCAAGGGTCCTGAGATGAACCAGCTGTGCGTTGAAAATATCGTTTACACTTCCACTTCCATGCCTCCCAAAAAGTGGGAACGGAACGGCAAATCCAACTTGCTATAACTCGATAATTTTTCAGCCGATTTGCAAAATTTTGGATCCACTCAATTTTCCCAGCATTGTAGATGAAGATCAGGGTTGATGCTTGATGTTCTCATTACTTCTCACCCAATTTGATGGCGTGGTTGATCATCAGCCGAAGCAGTCGAGACGGCCGAATCACAATCGGTATTTTGAACTTCTGGCTTATTGACAATTTCTGATTTTGTTATGGGAAATGATCACTTTATTATAAGTCGTTTATATTTTAGGCATTTATAAATTTTTGATTTATAAATCCTCTAACAATCGGTCCTTCAACATCCATATCGTTTACTACTGATTTTTGTTTATGTTTTATTCTCATTTATTCATTACCGATCGTTCTGCATTCTCATCTGGATCTTCTAGTTCACAATCGGTCGCTGTCAATCCCATTTCATCGGATTCAAATGAATTTGGTTTGGGTTTGGAAAATTTCAATAGAAATTTCCGCAAGAATTTATAAAAAAATATGAAGGACCTCTCAAAGAATATATTGAAGAAATTTCAGAAGGGATTTCCTGACATTGACAGATAATTTCCTAAAAGATTTACTGAACGTTTTCTTTAAGACATTACTGAAGGAATTTTCATAGAAATTGTTGAATTTTCAAACTTATTTCCCAAGGGATTACAGCTGAGTTTTTCAGAGAAATTCCCAAAAAAACCTCAAAGATGTTTGTCTGAGAAATTTTCAAAAGAATTATCGATGTAAATCCTAAAGAAAATTCCGAAGCAAGTTCCGAAATAATTGTCGGAGATATTCCCAAAAAAATGTCGCATTTTTTTTAAAGCATCACTGAAGAATTTACGAAAAAAATATCTGAACAATTCATAAAAATATAAAAAAGAATTAACAAAAAAAAATTGTACATTCTTTTGGCAAGGTAATCGCTGTTACCAAAAGATTCATTAGACGTCGAGAATTCGATAGGTGAATTGCAAAAAAGTTTACATTAAATACGCCCGAAAAAAATCTGAAGGAATTCAAAAGGCAATGTCAAAGAAATTTTCAAATAAATTTGCATAGAAATTTCAAGCAGCATTGCCGAATTGATTACTGAAGACATTTATGAAAGAACCTTCAGGGGAATTGCAGGAGGGATTTCTGAGAAAATCAAATGGCCAAAGCAATTGCAAAGAAAATTACCAACAGTTGAAAAATTGAAAAACAATATTTAAGAAATTCCCAAAATGATTGGCAAAAAAAAAACTCCCGTAACAACTTCCTAAATGTTTGCTGATAAAATTGCTAAAAAACAAGTGAACTTCTGAAGGGATTGTTGAAGCAGTTTCCAAAGCATGTGCCGATTGAATTTCATTGGAAATTGACGGAAGGGATCCAACAGAATTGCCAAAGAAATACATTGCTAGATAAATTTCCAAAGACTTTACTGAGGAGTTTTGCAAAGAAACTGCCAAAGGAGTTCCCTAATCTATATATATAAAAATGAGTTTGAAGTCACTTTGAGGCAACAAAACTCACGAACGGCTGAACCGATCAGGATGAATCTTGCATGGTTAGATTTGTATTCATGGTGGCTGTGTTTATATGTAAAAAAGTTAGGAAAAGGAACTGAAATGTAAGAAAATAGACAAAATGCTGATTTTTCATGAGCTGGGAAGAAAATCAACACGATCGAAACGAAACCAATCTAGAGAGCGTTGACACTATGAGCTCAACAGTTGTCAAACCACCATAGCTTGGCAAGACAACGTTTGCCGGGACAGCTAGTCCCTAATAAATAATGACAAAAAAAAAAAAATAAAAAAAATGAAGAAATTGCCAAGAAAATTTCCAAAAAAATTACTGGAAAACAGGAATTTCCGAAAAAAAATTGTGTTGGATTTGGAGTTTTGGATTGGCTTATATGTTTTAGAAGACATGCTCTCCAGATTGGAACAATGGAATCGACTAATAAGATGTTGTTAGGTAATACACGACAATTTACGAAAATTCATTCAGAGCTACATATGATCGTATCTAGTTAATAGTAGCTTTCATTTCGATTCGGTTGTTAATTTTTTTTCGAATTCACATAATTTCAGTATTTTATAATTTTTGATAAGATTTTAATGATCTTGAAATGAACCTTTACCATCATTAGTGAAAATATTCTGCTGATCGAGGTGTATACAATACCTTGCTTCTCACCGTCTTGAAGCATGAAGTTGGTATAAGTAATTTATACCATGCAGTAGGAGTGTTAATAAAGATACAAAAAAAAACAGACGAACAGGCAGAGAGAAAAAATCCTCCTCAGTAGTTTTGATAAACTCGTAAACATATATCTGACAAAAGTTCCTTTGAAAACTATAACTATTTTTATTTACTTTTCGCATTTTTGAATTTATATTCCATTTATTAACATTTAAACCATGGTTGATTTTAGGCGAGAGATTGTCTTCATAGTTTATGAGGCAGCCAAATATCTTTGAAACTTTTGAAAGCTGGAAAGGTTCAGTATCTTGCATCAAAAGTCCGGTGTTTAGGCAACAGTTTGTAGTCTAAGAAGATTCCGGAAGGTGCAGAGAACTAGTGTAAAACTTAAAAGATTTTGTAAATTTCTCGATTTTTTGCTATTGCTTACCAAGCCAAGTGAAAAATTACAACATCTAATGGCTTGACATTCATGCACACATCAGAAACACATGTTTGATGAACAAATGGCAATTAGAATTATGAGAAGAAATAAGAAGGAAAAAATGGAGTAAACATAGAACCAATTAGGTTGTGGGTACGAGTTGAATTTTCAAAGATAATTAGGGGACCATAAGTGATTTGTGCCTCAAAGATCTTTGCATTTTAGAGTGATGCAAAACTTTTAGGGGCTGCAATATCCAATATGAGTGTTGCAATATGCGATTCCATTTTTATGGCGGGTAGTGTACGTAAGTGAAACATGGAGTGTATCAATGAAGACCACTATGCGGTCCTACTGCGTAGAACTATTTTTGCAAGCGTTTCTCTGTTGCATCCATACTCTGTACGCCTGAACTGAGAAATACTGTAAGATAATTGAAAGGGTAATGTCATCACTCTGTTCCATCATTCCGTTCCCCGGCAGATTGAGCAAACTAATTCCATTTAAACCTACACGATTCTCCGTAATCACTTCACATAACACCGCCGCCGTCATCGTCACACGGTAATAAAATCGCCATAAACGTAACATAATCCAATAACACTGACGGCATCATCTGCATTTCACTTATCTATAGAGGTTCCTTGCCAGCCAGTGCAGTGGCGACAACGACGAGTAGCAAGCAAGTACCTAGTGCACTCCTCAAAATAGCTCATCTTCATCGTTTCTGCTTTAGACAGACGAACCCATCACCAGTCAGCCTCCGTGTCGGTCGGTGCATTCCCATGCGAAGATAAATATGAAGCATATACATCATTACGGTATGCATTGCTACCACACTGAGCTGAACACCGAGCAGCGGTTGCATCATTGCACTGCCCAAGATTGCACTTCACTTCAAGTGTGGTAGGCCCCACTGCTGCAAGCAAGCACAGAGGCGGCGACGGAGTGCTGTGCGCTACTTGGCATGAAGTTACCCGTTTTCTGCGGTGCAAATATATATCACTTGGAATCACTCATCATTAGAGGAGGAGCTGAGCATTTGCCTCTTTTCACACTTGTTCCCAGCAGAGTACCTTCTACAGCGTACCTTCATCCAGTTCGATGCACATGGGCGGCTTCAGAGTTCAGAATAAAAGGAGGACGAGATTAGAGGGTTCAGGTTCAGGGTCGTCGCTGATAGGTTCTAATTGAGGACGGTGGTGGTGTCGAGACAAATGTTAAAGGTGAGACCCAGACATTATGTCACTCACGGATTTGAAACCATTTAAGGGAAGTTGATTTTGATGAAGCTTTAAGATAAATATATTTTATACAACAATTACTGAAGATAACTAAACAATAGGGTGTCCCAAACAGAAAAAGTGTCGAAAAGATAACTTCACAGCAAAAAAAAATCTTGTGATATCACATCATTTTCGCTGCACATCAGTCGCGTCGTAAAAGTGATGTAAACAATTACATCATTTTCATGCAACAAATTAGCCGCCGCAGGTTGAGAGTGGGTCTAGCAATCGCTAGAACCGAATCTATAGATGAATCATATATAAGTAAAATATTAGTATGGATTCGTACACTGATCCCTAGATTGTGAGGCATATCCCTTACCTCTCGGCTATTTCACCGAGTTAGAAGGAAGGTGATAAATATGATACTGCTTCTAGGTTTCTGCTGAAATGGGTTTGTCGATACTTTCCGGTGCCAACCAGGATGTGC
Source organism: Aedes albopictus (assembly GCF_035046485.1). Lineage (NCBI taxonomy): Eukaryota > Metazoa > Arthropoda > Insecta > Diptera > Culicidae > Aedes > Aedes albopictus. The sequence continues at coordinate 290,593,932 of NC_085138.1, read as the reverse complement.
ATGGTGAGTGTGATAATTGTTGGAAAACGATGTAATCGAGTGAAATTACGTTCGAAAATGAATAAATCACCAGAAATTACACGCCTGGATATTAGAGTCACAATCAGCATGCAAATCGACGACGACGTAAAAAATCATAGAAACTAGCTGTTAAAACTCTATTTCAAGGTAGTGAACCAAATTTTCAGAAGTTGTGCGGCTTTGTGACGAAGAAGGGAAACACAGTGCGGGAAAAATGTGTTGGGCAAAGGAATTGTGATATTGTTATTTGAAGTGTGCATGTACATCTGTTAGAAATTCCGGAAGTTATGACTTTGCTGATTGGATCGAGCGCATCAAGATTGACGGAAAACTGCTTCAACTTCAGAACTTTTACCAGTAAAACCGGTGAGATCTTTCCTATTTGATTGCTTTCATCAGTTTGGAGATTCATAATCCTAAAATAAATTTACATTTTTAAGATGGGCCAACATTGAGAGGTCATGGGATCATAACTTTTTAGCTTATTTTCAGAGAGCGAGTAAAGGCGCTTAAGCCTAGGCATAAGGGCCAGGACATGGATTAAATACCTGTGTTCCATCCCCGGAAGGACCAAGGACCAAGGGGTGACATTAACCTTCTTAGCATCGTCACCCCCACCGAATCTTACCATATTTTAATTTTGCTTTTTCATAAACTGAGCGGTTGGTACGAGATGTCCCCACTCATTGTCTTTATTGTTGTATTTAAAACGCTGCACAGTAGGCCTGGCCGCTTTAATGCTTGTAATGCATCTCCAATGTACTGCAATCATTAATAATGACAAGAAGAATGATGGAACTAGTCGATTCCATCATTCTCCAGGATTCTTCCAATGAATGGCTGTGTATGTGTAGACTAGACTAGACTAGACTAGAAATTACACGCCTGGATATTACAAAATCATTTGCTGTGTTGCTCACTCCTAGAATACAGTATAGATTGCTTAAGATGGGTTCCTCTCTCCTACGAACCAATTTACAGAGTTTAACTAAAACATTATTGTTATTCTTTCTGTATTAGGTATTTCCTTTTTCTACTATTGAATACGTTGTTTGCCCGCTAATAAATACCATAACAGTGCAACTTTGTAACAACCCTTGTAACAACCTTTGATGATAATAAGTCATTCTAGAGAATGGGATATTCCCCCAAAAATGATTCTCCATTTCATAGTGGGACATTCCCCAAAAATGGACGGTATTTTTAGACAACTTTGCTGGGTAAGGTGGTACAACTCAATTATTTGTTCTGGAAGGATTGAAAAAGGAATCACCTTAGAATGAAACATTATTGTTTTGAATTGGTAATCGTAAATTCAATGTAACATTATGACAAGACATAACAGCCTTTTCTTAGATGAAGGGAGAAAATCTATAATAATAATGTAAATAGTCGGTAACTTTATCAGTTCAACTTCAAAGAATAGCCTATAATAAATTAAAGAAAGTAACTATAATGCTAATATACAGCGCAATATACACTGACCCCACACGTATGAATCATCTAAGGGTTTTTGCATCATAAAAATAATAATACAGAAGAAAATGAACCATATATTTCAATGTAGTCAAAACCAAACAGTAGGATTATGTCTATACTTCTAATTCATGAACACTTTGTTCGTTGAATTTAATGAAAAATGTTAAAATTTTGACTTTCTCGAAGAATGCCGGAAACCACAGTTTATGAATCAGCAGAATACTTGCCCACAGATATGAATCAGTTGAGACACTATTTATGAATCATCGAAATTTTGGCAAATCTCTTAAAGCTCATGACACCATACACCTCAATGGCTGTAGAACCATCATCTCAGAACACATAATAGACATCTGCCAAAAATCTGAATCAATTTCAGACAGGTGTGTCTACTTTTATAATGAACAAAACTGCAACATAGTATTCTCACATTCGATTTGCATGGGCAATTTTACAACTATGCAACTATACATGCACTAAAAGGTATCGCAAAACTGGTATTAAAGAGGTTTAAAGACTATTTATAGTCAATTATTGAAGATCGGGATCAAGAAGCGTTTTTCATCGCTGCTTGATATTCTCTATTGGTGTTATGTAGCGTCAGAAAAGGTTCAAATAAATAAGACGGTGATTTCATCGAAAATCTTATTTAGACCCAAGTTGAGGCCACCAACCAAGGATGCTTTCACTCACCTGGCAATCATTTAATTCAAGCGTCTATAACTCAGTTCAGAAGCTTGTTACTACGATGTGATGTTCGTCAAACTTGTGAGGTAGTGTTTATCTTACAATTATAACCAAGGACGCCATATTATAACTTTTATATTTACGGCGTGAAAGTGTTGGTACCTCCATCTGTTACTAAACGATTGAATTTTGCGATCATTTAGGATGAGTAGCTAATACTAGCGTTCTCACGCCATAGATATGGGAGTTATAACATGATGTCCTTGGTAATAATTGGTGGGAAAACACTGCCCTACTAGTTTGCCGAACATCACATTGTAGTAACAAGCTTCTGAATTGGGTTACAGACAAATGAATTTAAAGATTGCCAGGTGAGTTAAAGCATCCTTGCTACCAACATGTTTTCAAATTTTGTTTTGTACTATCTCATCACACATATTTTAATCAGCGTAGCCCCAAAATAAACAAAATCCTGTGCTTAAGATCAATATTCGTTCCTGATACGCTCTTTATCAAGTGTCCAGGAGCGATAACATCATACAAAATGGCATCGAATCTGTCGAAATCGATCCAGGTTCAATAAGATGCTGAGCATTTCTTACAAAAATAGAAAACCTGGTGAAATATAATTCAAAAATGCAAAAGTTCAGCAGATTTTCACCTGATTCATAAATTGTGCCATACCCGTTTTTTCCCCACAATTTATGAATCAGGTGTTTTCTTCATTTTTTATGTGAAATCGTCATTCCACAACACTTTGCCTTCATAAACATGCTGATTCATCATGTTGCAGTGGGTTACTGTTCGATTTTTCCTCAAAAAGCTGTACAGAAACGTCTAAATTGTCAATTTTTTCTTATCAACAACAGCCGTGTGTCTTACAAAAGCGACTAAAAAATGGCAACAATGACAGCATAAAAATCACGCCGACAATTTTTGTTGATTTCGGAAACAATATCGGATTCCGCGCTGTAACAACTGTTGTGACGTTCAATATACACAAGGGTTTGTCTAACAAAAATACTTTTTAGATGTTTTGTGACAAATTACCTTCTGATTTTGTTATTTAAAGCCAGCTGATTCATAAACTGTGGGTGATTCAACGGTGTGGGGTCACTGTAATATCGAAAAAGAAAATAATAAACTAAAACCCCAATTTACGCTCAAAACAGGGGGAGCGTAAATTGAGGGATCGTAACTTGGGGGGAATGCTATTTGGGAATTAGTGTGTAAATCGGAGGAGCGTTTTTTTCAGTTTCAGAATTTGTTTGTGAAGATTCACATTACAAAGATTCAAACCTGTAAAAAGGTTATAAGTTATTTAGTTAAATCAATAATTTAGCAGTTTAGTGGCTCCCAACCTACTTTCATGGGCCTAGCAAATTTCTCAAGAACCGAAGGTGTGAGGATTAAATAAGTGAAAATGTTTTTTTCGGATTCTGCACTTCAGAACGCACTTATCACAATGTAGTTGTATATCAAAGATCAGTGGTTCCCAATCTGGGGTCATGGGCCACAATAAATTCTCAAGAACCGAAAGTGCTAGGAAAAATTGCAAATGTTATTCGGAATGAGCATATCAAGGATCAATATATGTAATATGGAAATGTTGAAAAAAGAAACAGTGGTTTCCAATCTATGGTCACGGGCCACTTGAATATCTCGAGAACTGCAAGAGTGACGACGAAATGAAAATGTTTTTCAGATTCTCACCTATGGATTGACTTATTTAAATATAGCCCAGTGGTTCTCAATATGACGTCACGTGCCACGGAAATTTCTGAAGCACCATAAGTAAACATTTTGGTTTGTATAATTCGTGTTATACACTACTATATAAGAACCAATTCAATCGTATAAACTGCACAAAACTGCTATATACGTACCAAAGTGGAGGCCATATACATACTTCTGACGATATTTCGCGATTTCATATGATCATCATTACGATGTCCCGAATAATCGATCGGAAGAATTAAATACGACTTCGGGTGATATGTAATACGATGTCCGAAATTAGCTATAAAAAAGTTGACACAAGGCCTAGAACGCGGCACCTCGAGATTGTGAGTCTAAGCCCATACCATTGTACTAACTGATCTGCCTTGAGAAGAGCACAAATTTAGGCCAATATAAACTAAAGCTTTCTAAACCACCCATGAAACTTGCCTTTACCTTTCTACATGGGTGCAGATATGAGGAATGGGCTGCAATTTTTTCTAAGTCATTGCGATTTCATTTATTACAATGCTGTACTGATATATAGTATACCAATTTATTTACAACTCGTAGCGAGTTGGATTTGCACTTATTACGACATGTTTTGTTTACAACATCAGTCCCGCATCGAGTGTACGTTTCGACGACGACGTCATCGTCAACGCCGTTGTCGTCGTCGTCGTCGTCGCGGGAAAAGTTTACTGCTCATGTAGGAATAATTGTGAGATAAATGGCGTCCTTCGGTAACTATGAACACTCCCAAAGATTGCCGGAATATCATTACTGGCAAACAAAATGTTTCCAGTCCTAAAACTTAATCAGTGGCCAGGCGGTGATGAGCAAGGCAAGTGGGTTGCTTTTTTCATTTTGCATCGTCGTGGAGCCGAAAATCAGTAAGTCATTACGATTCCCAACCAAACTTTACTAACATTATATATGAGGGGCTGTCCATAAACCACGTGGTCATTTTTTGGGACTTCTCAACCCCCCCCCGTGGACATTAGTCCATACAAAATTTGTTTTTTCGTCCATACAAAATGCTCATTGGCCGAACCCCCCCCCCCCCCCTCATGACCACGTGGTTTATGGACAGCCCCTGACTTGTAAGCGTATGCAAACAGTGACGACTTCAATTAGCGCGATTTATGACTTGCTTTATATACAACAAACTTACCGTCGTGTGGGGTTACTTTTGAAATGCGGGGCTACTTTGGACACTTTCGAATATGGATTTTTTGAATTCGAAATATGGTTCAAATCTGTTTGATGTCTTTGGGACTATTACGAAGCAATAGTTTTCCCTCCATTTGGTTGAAATTATTTTTCAAACAGACCGTTTATTGCTTGGCAGGACGCGAAAATACATCGAATAAATCAATAAAATATACATAACGTATCAGAACATTTGGTCTGTAAGCATTGTTTCTACAGTTTATAAATTTCAAAGGGTTGATCAATTCATTCAAAATATATCAACGTACCATATACAATCGAATATTTGTATCGTTATACATTATAAATGACCATTTCACCCAAATAAAGGATTGATGGTCCTTTTTTCCAGGCTATTTATATAGCAATATCACGCTGCTCATAATACCAAAGGTAGCACGGAACCATCTTCAAACGCATAAATTTATTGAAATCATGTCTGATATAGTATACTACAGTATTGGTACAAAGTAGTTTTCTAAATAAACCTGGAATTTGAAATGCAACTTTGTTTTAGATAAAAATGTCCAAAGTAGCCCCCATCTGGTTCTATATGAGATGTGCCCGATTGGTGTATGAACAACTTTTTTGTTTATTGATGGATTTAGTTCAAATTTTGCATACATCCTACATACATACTCACAATTATTATGTGTAAAAATTGTGGAAATCCATTCACTACTCTGGGAGTTATAATGTCCTAAAGTTGAAAAATCATGAAAAGGTGTAAAAAGAAGCCCCGCACGACGGTACTCCAAAACAAATCGCAGCAACGATTTATACACTGAAACCTCCATTTAAGTCGATGCATGGCTGATCGAAAATAATTTTTACCGTACAGGCAATGACAAAACTATGGACTTTTATATTTTTTAACACTTCGCATGACAAAGGAGATTTGTCAAAAAATATAAAACTGTATAGTTTTGTCATTGCCTGTACGGTAAAAATTATTTTCGATCAGCCATGCATCGACTTAAATGGAGGTTTCAGTGTATACAATTGGACCTGACCAGGGTTGTTAACGTTAATCAACGATTAACGCCGTTGACGTTAATTTCCGCCGAAATCAACGTCAACGGCGTTGCGTTAATTTTTATGGTAATTAACGTTAACGAATAGCGTTAATTCAACCGTTCATTACTCACTGGGATATAAAACAGTGACACGCTAGTGTTGACTGGCAATGCTTCCTGAAAGTGCCAGGACGGATCTTGTTTGGAAAGATTTTTGTGCAGTCATCTCTCCTGGCCCGCGAATTCGATCTGCAGATCGGCACGCGTAATTTGTTCCGAGTTTCTCTGGCCTGCTCACTCCCTGCCCTGATTTAGACCTGGCGTAATAATTAAATTACATAGGTACATTACATGGCAAGGGGCCTGGGAATCCCTTTGGTGGTAAACTCACGCTGCTGGCGATGGATATCGGGTTACTGTTTAGCTTGTCACGCTGCTTCTATTAGGTAGATGAGAGCTTATTTTTATTTCGTATTTATTATGCAATTATTATTTTATTTACTATTGTGCCAATGAAGGTGGATAATTTGAACATCAAAACTACTATTGATTTGATCGCAGTAGACATGTCAAAAATGTCAATTTTTTTCACTGACTTTTGGTAACTCAGTCGCGTTCTGAAAAGCAAAGTGGATTGTAAAGTGGACATCTGACTAAACTAGACTTTCAAGCGGTTCAAGTTGGTAGAAACTCAAGATTCGAAATGAAGAAAACCCTTTTATAGTGTAGAATTGAATCTATGACAAAAGGTCGAAAGACATAAGGTCGAAGGACAAAAGGTCGAAGGACAAAAGGTCGAAGGACAAAAGGTCGAATGGACAAAAGGTCGAATGGACAAAAGGTCGAATGGACAAAAGGTCGAATGGACAAAAGGTCGAATGGACAAAAGGTCGAATGGACAAAAGGTCGAATGGACAAAAGGTCGAATGGACAAAAGGTCGAATGGGACAAAAGGTCGAATGGACAAAAGGTCGAATGGACAAAAGGTCTAAAAGGGTAAAGAGGTTAAATAGACTAAAGACAAATTGGAAGACATGAAAAAGTGATCAGAATTCGACAGAAAAACGACGATTAAAAAATAGAACGAGTGATAGAAAAATTATTCAACAACTTCAAAACAATCATTATTGGAAAATAGGAAAGTGTCTTCTAAAACTTGCAATAGCTTATATGCAGCAATTTTTACCGCATTGCAATTCGAAATAGATGCCCATAAATGATGAAAAGTAATGTTAAGTTAAGGTTAAATATGGAAAATAATATTCCTTTCATGGCATGTCACGCAGAAATTGTGCCCATTTACGCTCATCTTTCACTGAACTTCACAGTTTCATTTACCTTACAAAAGAGAAAGAGAAAAAAACGCACAATAAAATGTACATAATTTCTCTCACGCAGAGTTTTTGTGCGGGTGATTAGAGTGCTGCGTGAGAGCAATGAGAGCCCGCAGATCATAATTCCAGTGCGCGATTTCTGCGCGCACGCAGAAAAAACAGAACTCAGTGCACACGCAGTGTGTTTAAAGGGGTCAGTGTTGTGTGAGCATTTGGTGAACCGAAAGCATGCCAGTAAGTCCAAAACCCGCTAAGGGGTATCAAATCCTGTAATATCAGAGACAAGCAGACGTCTTAAGCTGGTCAAGGACTTACAGTTGATGAATATTTTGGTTCCAAATTCCACCAACAGGTGGTGCTAGTGAGCTAACAAATTTTGTTTTCCATAAATATCAGGAAAATTAGCAAAAAAATGCAACTGGCGCCACCTAGCTGCAGAAACTCGAACCAAACGATAATTATCCTGAAAGCCCTTGATCTACCACACAATTTTGCCGAAGACACCATCTTTCTAAAGAATCAGAATGCTGAGATATGTGAAATGTAAAATTTGTACGCTATTTAGCGCCGCCTAGCGGTGAAATCACAAATCACACGGCCCATATTCTGAAAGCCCTTGACCAGCTGAACAACTTTGCCGAAGAAACCAACTCTCTAAGTAATCAGGTTCCTGAGATATATGGGATGGAAATTTTGTCAGTGTTGCATCTGCTTGTCTAAGATATCACATAAATCACAGACAAGTAGATGTGACACTAGCGAAATTTCAATCTCATATATCTCATGATCCTGATTACTTAGAGAGTTGGTGTCTTCGGCAAAGTTGTTTGGCTGGTCAAGGGCTAACCGATAATAAGACTTAAGATTTAAAATTCTACCACCAGGCGGCACTAGAGAGCAAACAAATTTTAAATTTCGCATATCTCAGCATCCTCATTTTGTAGAAAGATGGTGTCTTCGGCAATATGGTTTGGTAGATCAAGGGCTTTCAGAATAATTACCGTTTGGTTCAAGTTTCAACAGCTACGCGGCGCTAGTTGCATATTTTGGCACTTTTTCCTGATATTTATGAAAAACAAAATTTTTTAGCTCACTAGCACCGCCTAGCGGTGGAATTTTGAATCTTAAATCTTATTATCGGTTAGTCCTTGACCAGTCAAACAACTTTGCCGAAGACACCAACTTTCTAAGTAATCAGGATCATGAGATATATGAGATTGAAATTTCGTTAGTGTCACATCTATTTGTCTGTGATTTATGTGATGTCTTAGACAAGCAAGTACTTTTATACTCCTGTGGTACACACAGTATTGCACTGGAGTGGAAGCACGACTGAGTGCGCTCTCAACACGAATTTTTGTGTGCACATTTTCTGCGCGCACAAAATGTGCACGCAGAAACTGAAAAAAACATGTTTGTGGTATGATAACATTTGTTTGAGCACTATTTTGAGGGTGAGCGAGTGGTTTGTGTGTGAAAAAGTTGCGTAGTTCACCCTCGCTCTCGTTGAAAGTCGTGTGTAGAGTGTATGTTTTCTCTTCACACGTTTCGCACTGAGGAGCATGCCATCTCTGTCCTTGAAAGAACAGCCTATGGGTTGAAGAAGGATGAATCATAGATCGGAATATTCTCATTTGAAATTCCAATCATTGCGATTAAATAAAGTCAAGCAGTCTATAAATTAGAAAAGGACAAATCTCTGGGTATTATAGGGGTGATCCATGAAGTACGTCACGGTTATAGGGGGAGGGTGGTTTGCAAAAGTGTAACAAGCAATATAGTTAGTATAGGACAGGGAGAGGGGGGTCGAAAATTCTCAATTTTTGGCGTAACGCCTGTATGAGCAAACAAAATGAAATTGTTTACTTATACAGTATAATTATTAGGATCTACCTATCAATCCAAGAGGGGATGATCACTAAGCACAAGTAGTTAATGAATTTTTCTGCAGTACAGTTAGAAAGAACAGATATTGAAAAGAAGAAGGCAAAATTTCTGATTGAAAAAGTCCCTAAGGAGTCAATAATTATTTCACTAACAAAAGTTAAAAGAAAAACCTATAAATTTAAGAAGGAAAAATTCCTGAACAAAAAACTAAACTAAATTGCCATTATATAAATACTACATTAACAGAACTTGAAAGAACAGCCTACAAACAAAAGAAGGAAAAATTTCCTATGGAAATGTTAGTGACTAAAATGCATATGATTTCTATAACAGCACTACAATGAGCGGTAACAAAGACTTCTCAAAAATGTTTGTCTTATAAGCGAGAAATACCAGCTGGTAAATTGGTCTACTAAAATTCGACCTTTTGTCCCATTCGACCTTTTGTCCCTTCGACCTTATGTCCATTCGACCTTTTGTCCATTCGACCTTTTGTCCATTCTTTTGTCCATTTGAGCTTTTGTCCATTCGACCTTTTGTCCATTCGACCTTTTGTCCATTCGACCTTTTGTCCATTCGACCTTTTGTCCATTCGACCTTTTGTCCATTCGACCTTTTGTCCATTCGACCTTTTGTCCATTCGACCTTTTGTCCTTCGACCTTTTGTCCTTCGACCATTTGTCCTTCGACCTTCTGTCCCAAAGCCTGTAGAATTAGCTATAAGTTAAAATACACATAAATATAAACAAAAAAAACCCTTTTCTCGCACAAATGAATCAATTCAAAAGTGAATGTATTGGGACGATTGGGATCTCGAAGCAAAACCAAACATCGGAGAGGTTTTTATTTCAACACCAATATCCTCAAATTTAAGAAAAATGCTACGTGAGTAGTAGTGGTGAGTGTTACCTACCATGTAAATGATGATTATTGTGTATTTTTTTATCGGTAAATATTTAAAGAGGTCATTCTGAAAAAGATCGCAGCAGTCTGTGAGCGCGCGCGGACGTAAAATTTTTTCGGCTGTCATTTCTGCATCCTTTTTTTTTCCAAAATTCGGTTGATTTCAAACTTTAATTTTAATAATTAATTAGTGATTTAGCAAATTAAAATAGTGTAACATGTGACCACAAGTTTTTAACCAAAGTGTTCAAACAGCTGAAAAAATCGGTGTCGTTTGGTTCGAATAAAAGTGTCCAAATTTCTTGTGAAAACCGTTCCATTGTGGGCCAAAATAACCATAGTATTTGTTAGCTGTCAATCTCGGAAGAAGACAGTTAGCTATAAATCTCGGAAGAAGGAAGTAGCACCTATCCTGGTTTACGGGTCTCAGCGGATTGCCATTATCTACTCATTGAATTGATTCAAATCCGATGAATAGCGTCCTCCAGCGGTGCTCGTCGAAATCGGAAAACCACCGTTAATGAATTGGATGCATCCTCAATCGGGCCACACGATCGCCAAGAAATCGTTAATTTGAAGAGCTCGACAATCTGATGGCACCTTAATGAAGAGTACAAAGTTTCCCAATCATTTCAACAAATTCGGTGAGATCTATCCATAATTCATTATTTTATGATTGTTTTTTAAATTAATGGTTCAGAATGGGCTGTTTGACATCATCTTATAATTAAGTCTCTTACCTAGGACGAACATTTTTTATCCAATTGCATAACTTAATCATACTGAACTCCAGACCATTCCCGCACCAAAATCCCACATCCTTTCTTTTTACGAGGGCGTCGGTGAGTCGCTGGCACCTCGATAAACAGATATTATCCCTTCCTTACTATCCCTTTCTTACCATCCCTTCCCATCCACATAACGTATTTCTTATCGTTTCAGAGAGCGATCAATGGCGCTTAAGCCTAGGCTTTTTAGCCAGGACACAGTGAAAATGACTGTGCCCCATCCCTGGAGCGAAAAGGACCATGGAGTGACAAAATCTTTTAGCTACGTCACTCCCAACGTTGGTGTTTGATTATACTAAAATACTTACACTCACATCAACACATCCACATGATTTACTCAAATACACTTACACAATCTGAATCTTGTCGCATCACTCGCTTATAGTGATTCCCAAATCACCCCATTCCAAATATCCAACTCCTTGACACCTATGGGAGTGTCGGTGAGTCGCTGACCTCTTGTAAAGTAGGTGTCATATCATCACATCCTTCCCTATCCTCGTAACGGAGAAGATGGGCGTGGCCGGCAATGGAAGTTCTCATGTCTTTTTTACTTCAACCTCTGATTGGATAGCTGTTCCTTTCCAAATAGCATTCCATAAGCAATTAGAATAGGAGTATTAAAGTTTTAACATAACGACTTTCAGTATGCAATCTACGAATTACTCCGTTACCACGCAACGCAACGCAACGCAACGCAAATATTTAAAGAGGTCATTCTCTAAATTGTGTGTTTATTGTAGTTGTTTCACAATACGCACGTCAGTAATGCTCCTAAACTGACCAGGCACGCTTTAATATCGTCAACCAACTCGTTACTCATACGATAGCGCCCACATTAGTGGACTAATAACTCTTCGCGCACTAGGCATAGTTCCAAATAGTCCCTTAAAGAGTTGCCACATATAATGTTGGGTTAGCAATAATGGAGCACGGGAGCTAATGGCTGGTCAAAAATAAATGCATAACTTGACGTAGCTTATTGTGACCACTAGAAATAAACACAATTTGAAAAAAATCCTAAATCTAAACTAGAAGGCGAGCATTTTGAAGTTCCTTGTGAAAGTCAAAATGAAGGACTTTAATTTACTCGCGATTTTTTAGAGACAAAAATAAACACCAATAGTGCCTGAAAATTCAACAGAAAAGAGCCCACATTTTTCCCATTTTCATTATGCACTCTAGGAAATTCATTTCAAATATTTTTTTTTGCTTTTCGCATCTCCAAAATAAACCAGAGGAAAATCATTCTTTTGCATTGTGAATTTGATTTTTTTTGTAATATTCGAAAAAAATAAGATCAAAAATAATGCGCCGATTGTCATATGCATCCCTAACAACAATAACCAAAAACATCCAGTCATAAACAAATCAAAGCAAGTCATTAACTCCAAACAACGGCGAACGCCGTGGCTCAAGTTACATAGAATAAAATTGCAACCATATGCGGCTTAAGTTATACGCGCCGAGGCTACAGCACTTGAACCATTCCATATTCCTTTTCCACCCATATGCGAACGCCCTTACGTTGCGCATATTGGGATAGGACCACCAAGGCACACAAAACGCCGACCTTGCGAAGATGCACAAATTGCTCAATCACACACTCCAGTTGTCTCATTCTAACCAATGTGTAAAATAGAATAAGCCAAATATTGTCATAGCTATAAAAACCCAAAGAGAACCGAAATACAGAGGATTGATTATCGAACCGTCAAAGCTTTTACTTGCGGTCCTTGCTGGCGATAGCTCTCGAGCTCGCCATAGTTTGGATACCGTCTACAAAAGAAAAAGACCTTCTCCGATACATCAAAGAAAGATATAACACGATGCTGTATGCGCACGTATATTCAGCATGGTCAATGGTCATGCTGAGGGTGACGGGCTCGATTCCCGGTGGGTCCAGGAACTTTTTGTTAAGGAAATTTTCTTCGACCTCGAGAGAAGCTGTGTCTGCCAAACATAAACACGTAATGTAAAATGGCTATTGGCAGAGGAAGGTCTTAGTTATAACTGTGGAAATACTCATAGAACACTAAGCTAAGAAGCAGGCACTGTCTCTGGGGGACTAATTTACGCCAAGACGAAGAAAATTGGGATGGTCTCCCAGGAACATTTCGATGGCAATGTGATATGCGATGAAAGGCATACACTAAAGTGTACAATGGACTACTGCACGAGTTTATATTGGCCTGCTTACGCTCACACGAAATTTGACGTTTGAGAAGTATGGGTGCCGCATAAATTCGTGTAGGAGTTCATACAGTTTCGGCCAAATTCCACAATTAACGTAAAATCAACGGAGTCGTTAACGTTAATTCAACGCTTAGCGTTAACGTTAACGTTGATCAACGGCTTTGGAAAATCAACGCAAAAAACGTTAATCGTTACAATTAACGTTAACGAGTTAACGTAACGGCGTTAATCCAAAGACAAAAGTAAGACCTCATACTCTCATACATTACATACAAATTTCAGGGCTCACGAAGTACTAGCGATCAAATATATAATACCTTCAACTAATAAAACCTTGAGCCTCGCTGCAATTCGAATTTCTAGTACTCCGTGTTTGTTGTTAGGAGTAACCAACATATTATTTACGCAAGCATAAACAAGAAAAAATGGTGGTGAAAACTCGTGTGATCTGATCTATTATAAATATCTTTTTCTATTTTAGGGTACCTTACAATTTCACAGTTAACTGTCTAAAATCTAATAATGCAATATTTGGAGGCCATGTTTGATGCAAAAATGTCCGTGATAATCTACCCAGTTCGCTAATCATGCTTCAAATTTAGATGCGAATCAGTCTCAACTATTTTCGACCTTGCCTTTGCTTTCAACCGAATTCAAGCGACTACAAAATGTCTCAGACAATCCCCAATCAGCCGAAACCTTTAGTCCTATAGAGTCTTGTACAGTTTCTGACATTGGACAGTTGCAATTTAGCGGCAGCTCCCCCATTAGACCGGACCGAAACCGGGATGAGCAGCCATCGATGTCTTTCTAATGATATTTTTTTTGTGCTCCAAACTGGCAGGCTCCTGTACAATAGCCAAACTGGAGCCTGCCCGGGCCAAGGGTAAGGCATGGTGAGGAGTACTTCGGCGAAAAAAAAAATGTTGGCCGAAACCCGGCCGGAGCTCGTTCCGGTGTTACGGGAATAGCCTTTTATCTGCTATTGTAATGAATGTTTCGTTAAGCCATACAGAACTCCTCACGACACATCTTCGAGCAAAACGAATGGACATGATCAACAAAGTTAAATCATAGAGCCCTAACGTGGAGCGTGGGAAAAAGAAAACATTTGATCAACTATCTTTATGCCATAGGTTTTCCTTATTACAATCTTCTTTAGAGAACATTTGTGACAATTACTCTATAAGTCATTTGAGATAATTAAATAATTAATAAATTAGTTAATAAAAAGCTCGAATAAATGTTCAAACTGCATTTTAATATATGTTTCCAAATTAGTATGGGTTCTGAATCAATGGATTGTAAAAGCAGTTTTTGGAGATATTCAATAAGCGAATGCGAGACGTACATTAATATCGGGTCCAGTATGGATTTCGTTTTCTACTGTAAGTAGAAAATAGTCTATGATAGAATATTTGAGCTGACAGATAATGTTCAGATAAATGAAAAATTACCTTAAAAGTTCACAGGCTGCAAACTAATGTAGGCCCGACCAAGTTTTCTGTGAGAGAATCCATTTTTATTGACACATTGAAATTTGTTTGTTGTCATGAGCTACTACTTCGTTGTAGGCGCAAAGTTAGTAAAAAAGCAGGTAGCCAGTTAAACGTCAAACTTGGGTACCGGGGACCGAATGTGGTACTAGAAGTGGTACCCAGTCTGAGCTCGAGTGCTACGACTTTATTTGGACTTTGGTTAATCGTTGATTAACGTTAACAACCCTGGACCTGACACTATTTATCACAGCATTCAACGGTACTTACGATTTTGATTTCTGACAGATTGATATACGATTTTGAATGCACTTCCCATTACGATCTGTGGTTTACTGGGTAGAAAGTAGTGTAAATGTTTTTCGGATTATTTATCTCTTTTTTTATTGACGCCTCACGGGACGCTAATATCAATACAGTTGTGTTGCAAAATTCAGTGGTTTCCAATCTTTGATAAAGGGCCAACAGAATTTCGCAAGAATAAAAAGTGCTTGGAAGAAGTGAAAATGGTTTTTGTATTGATTATCTCAAGAATGAGTAACTTCAATATAGATGGGTTGCAAATATCAGTGGTATTCAATTTGTGGTCACGGACCACGCAAATTTCTCAAGAAGCGCCAGTGTGAGAACGAAATGATATTATTTTCGGGACTTTCAGGAGGTCTCATGTGGTTTCGGGGGTCCTCAGAAGGTCTTAAGAGGCCTCAGAGGCGTTTCAGGGAGTCTCAGTGTCATTTCAGGGGTCTCAGGGAGTTAATGGAGGCCACAGGGTCTTTTAAGAAATTTTCAGAGTATCTCAGAGGCGTTTCAGGGGTTTGAGGGAGATCTCAAGGGACCTCATGGGTGCGCAAGGTGGCATCTGAATGGCCAAAACTTGGTCTACGTGGTTCATGAGCAGACCCATACTAGATTATTATACGACAAATAGACCGTTACCTCTGATTATGAATCCCAAAGCTTTGTAACACCTCTTTATTCTAAAAAGTGATCCTGGATGACTCTTGGGACTTCCGGATTTTAAGAAATTAGCATGGCCCGTGACCCCAGATTGGGAACCAGTGATTCCATAATCTAAAAATAAACATTTTCACTTTCTCATCACACTTTGGATTCTTGAGAAATTAGGATGACCCGTGATCCCAGATTGGAAAACTTTGAGGTTAACAACACCAGTATATTGTAATAAGTACTACTTGAAACGCAGTATCTTAAAAACATTCACATCTTCTACTCAGAATTTCGGTTCTTGCAAAATCTGCATGGCCCGTGACCCCAGCATGGGTACCACATACAAAATGGCCAAGTTTGACGATATGGTACTCGGTGTCTAGTGGGCCGATAAACCGCAAAGCGATTCGACACTTGTGAAAAAAGTTATAACGTGCAGATTGCCCGGTGGTGCTTAACATTCAACACGTAAAAGAATGTCATCTATAATAAAATCTCAATTTTTGGCCTAAGTTACCATGCGAAAAACTTTTTCCACAAGCATCGGATCACTTTGTTGTCCTCAGCAAAGTTTTTCGGCATATCCTAGTCTATACTGTAATATTATTAGTTACATGGTATTAGACAAAATAATTGAACTTATGAGTAAAATGCAAAAAAGTATGTTTCCCCACATTAACTTCGATACAAATTTCAATCGCAATGCGGAATACGGGGACACAACCAATGGCTTCCAAATTTTGCACAGTTGTTTTGGACGCTTATATGGATTGAAAAAGCTTTTGTTCCGGGTTATAGCGATCAAACTTAAATTTTCTCCATACAACGTTGACCCACTCTAGTAGTTATGTTCATTTTGGTGTAAAAATAATTAAAATCGACCTCAGGTGCCCGGAAATATCATTCGACGAAGCTTAAAAACCGAGGTGTAGTAGCAAGGGCGTAGCCAGCTTTTCAGTCAGGTGGGAGAATTTCCTGGAAGAATTTCTGAAGAAATCCCTAGAGGATTTGCTGGATGAATTCTTAGAGGAACTTCTGGAGGAATTCCTGGGAAAATCCCTGGAGAAATCCCTGGAGGATTCCCTGAACCAATTTATGAAGGAGACATTCCTGGAGGAATCCCTGAAAAATTCCTGAAAGTATTCCTGGAGAATTTTCTGGAAGAATTTCGGAAAAAGTTCCCAGAACATTTTCTGGAAAAAATCCTGAAGAAAGACATAATTTCTGAAGGTGGTCCAGGAGCAATCTCTAGATTCCTAGAGAAATTGCTGGAGGAATTTCTGAAGAAATTCTTGGGGTAATTTCTGCAGGAGTTCCTTTGGGAATTGCTGGAGGAATCTTTGAAGGAATGCTTGCAACAATTACTGGTTGAATTTCTGGGGGAATCTCCAGAGAAACTCTGGGAGAAATTTCTAAAAAATCCCGAGAAATTCCTGGAGGAACTTCTAGAGAAATTTCTGGTGGAATTCCTGGAGATATCTTCGAAGGAATTTCTGAAGGAACCCCTGGGGGAAATCCTTGGAGAAACCCCTGGAAAAATCTCTGAAACAGTTCCTTGAAGATTTTTAGCGGAATTCCTAGAGGAATCCCTGCAGCAATTCTTGGAGGAAAATCTTTAAGAGTTCTCGGAGGAATCCCTGATAAAAATTCTAGAAGGTATTCCTAGAGATAATCCTGGAAGAACTTTTGAAGAATTTCCTGGTTGGATTGCTGTCATAATTAATGATGGAATTCCTTGATTAATTCCTGGTGAAATTCCTGGAGAAATCCCTGGAGAAATTCTTCGAGGAGACCCTGGAGAAATTCCTGGATGAAATCCTGCATTTCTGGAGGTATCCCAGGAAAAACTCCTGGAGGAGTCCCTGATGCAATTCCTGGAAGAATCTCTGCAAGAATCCAAGGAGGAATTCCTGGAACAATGCCTGAAAATTTCCTGGGAGAATGCCTAGGAGAATTCCTGGTGGAATTTTGGAAGGATTCCCTAAAGAATCTGGAGAAATCTTTGGAGGAATTCCTGTAGGAGTCATTGGAAAAAATCCCTTGAAGATTTCCTAAATTAAATGTGTAGGAATTCCTACCCGAGCAGGAGAGCATACCTTACAAATACCGTGCAAAGAGCAACCTGTGCTCTAATACCTCAAGTTGGTATTGCTATATTATTCTATACAATATCATGAGAACACCACAATAACAAATGGAGGTATTTGAGCAAAGTTAGGTATTGATGTGGTATAGTTGATTCAGCTGGAAAAATAACTGAATAACAAGATTTGTTATTACATCATGGAGCTATCGAAAAATGTTCAATTTAATAGCAAGACATGTTATTACTTTGTTATTTCATAGTTTCTGGATAACAAATAGAGTACTTGGAATCTATGGTATGCATTCATTATTGAAATAACAAGACTTATGTTATTTTTCAAGTGTTATTTATACAAAATTATGGTATTCATTTTTGTTATTTTGCCTCTTATGTCCACCTAATGAAGGGCATATCAAAGGATAATGTTATTTTAGATAAATACCTCGATATGTTATTTAGTTGCTATTCTTTTCTGCTCGGGTAGTGGAATTCTTGGAATAATCTTGGAAGCAATTACTGGAGGAATCTCTGGAGGAATGCCTGGAGGAAGCCCTGAAGGAATACATTGAGGAAACCATGGAGGGTTTCTTGAGGAATCTCTAAAAAAAAATCTTGTAGGAATTTTTGGAGGGAAAATAGTTCCTAGGAGGCTCTTTGGAGGCTATGCCCATGTGTAGGAGTGCGTGGGATGTGTCATTATTGGTAACTAAAATGTTATGACAAAATGTGACAAAATGTGTTTTGTCTGCGCCTCTAAAATTTGTTGGTCATCGGTCAAACGGCATTCGGCTAAACTACCCTTACGGCCAGATGCATTTTCGCTAAATGGCACATAAAATGCTAAAATCTATGAAATTTGATTAGGTCAAACTAAATATTTTGCATGAGTCGTTAATTTAGAAGTTAATTGACCAATTAACCATTTGATTGCTTAAAAAAAAATATTTCCTTGCTTAATGGCTTGCTGTCAAAAGAGACCAAAATCGCATATTTTGCCCTATAAATTGAGGTATAGCTCAAAATTGTGACGTGTTAGAGCAAATCTGAGCCCGGATTCGGATTCAGCGGCCCAAAATCCTTCGGAGACACATAAATTTGCTCTTGAGACAAAAAAATGTTGCGCTGTGTAATCTATACAGACGTTTTCTACCTTCAGATGTTGCATAGGTTGCATTATAAATCTGTTATGGCCCCAGAAGAACTTATTGCACAGAATGAATCTGCAGAATAAATTGTAAGATGTTTGATGTCAATATTTCTGATGATTTACAAAGCCTGTTTCTTAGCTTGTTATAATGATCTGCCACAGTTATTAACTGAGAGCTTTTCTCTGACAATAATCATTTTGCATTTCTGAATCGAGTGGCAGATACAATGATATTCTTTGCTAAAGGATGTCAAGGAAATCTTAATTCCGAAAAGTTCTTATACCGATCAGGAATCGAACTCATCACCCTCAGCAGGGTCTTGTTGAATACCAAAACGTTTAACGCTTTCCCGAGCAAAGGCGGATAACAAAGTGATATCACTTTGATAATAAACTGTGTAATCGATGTTATCATTTTGTTATTTTTGTTATCATCTTTTTCAATTGATAATAACCAGATAATAACAAATTTAGTTACATATTGATAATTTTGGTCTATCGCGATAAAATAAGAATACTAAATGATAACAACCCAGTCAACACACGATCGCATATGAGGGGCTCAGAATCAAAGGGGTGTAAGTGAACATTTTGCCGATTTTGAGCTGAGCATATAAAAAAGCTTTCAGGAACTTTTTTAAAATTGTTTTTACGATGATTAGAAAAATTACAATAATTCGTAGAAAATTGGGTCGATTTTGAAACTCCATACATTTTGTATGGGATGAAAAATTAGTGAAAAACTTTAAACCTCATTAACTCGAAAGTGAGTTTTTGTCACTTACACCCCTTTGCTTCTAACCCCCCCATATGATGTTGCATGGGATGCAAAAATGGAGGCGATGTACGCACACTTTACACGCCGTTAAATGGAAGCATGTATAAGACTTTGTGTTAGCTGGGAAAATATGTTATCTGTTTCCAAACGCATATTTCAAAGCTTTCACAAAACTGAGAGTCTGATGAACCTCGAATCTAAAAAATAGATTCCGCTTTCCACCTTTAATGCGATTGCAGTACGAAAGCGTAGCCTTTTATTACTCTCACTCTCAATGAGTCCCGGGGCTGTCGGCTGCGACCGACAATCACTCGATCAGAGTTCAAGACCCACCTGGGCGCAATAGTTGAAACATTGGTTGTAAATTATAAGAAACTTTTTTCAATAGCTGACGATATCGGTAAAGTAGATTTTTACTATTTTGGTCGATGAAATAGCACTGAATGATAACAAAACCAATTATCAATCAGCTTTTTTCATGTTGATAACTAAATTTACTGTTGAACAAAATATCGTATAACACAATTAGTTATCAACTTGAACTCATTTTTGAAGATTTTGGTATTCAAGAAGTAAATTTGAGTTATCATTTTTGTTATGTTGGGTCTTAACTCAACCT
Organism: Aedes albopictus; assembly: GCF_035046485.1. Lineage (NCBI taxonomy): Eukaryota > Metazoa > Arthropoda > Insecta > Diptera > Culicidae > Aedes > Aedes albopictus. The sequence goes on along the minus strand of NC_085138.1, from coordinate 290,573,616 downwards.
AAATGATAACAAACTCAATTATCAAAAGAATGATAACCATTTAACAGAACTTGTTATCATTTTGTTATCCACCTTTGCTTGGGTTGGCTGTATGGGCTCTGTCTGCCTTCTACGGGGAAGTGTATAATTAAGAACCTGCTATTGAATTTTCAATTTTGTTAATAAATCTAAAGGATTTGAATACATGTTTTCCTGAATCTGACAGAGTTTTAACTTCCTGCAATTTCATTATTCATTAAAAACTTCGTGGATTTATAATTAAAAAGATAAAAATTACAGGTGCCTTGCCCTAAGTTGGTATTGCTTAACAATACACTCCCTCCCCTCTTAGATTTTTGTTCAGTCCACCCTCTTATCAAAATAGTTACGAGATATATGAACGATTTTGAACTCGAAATGAAGCAAATTTAAACGTTCTCAATGCTTTTATAAAAATAACAGCTTTTCGATGAAATTCACCCGAGAGGGTCGAAAACTGGCTCAGCGGGTATGAGAAGTACGGGACCGTTCATAAACCATGTAGACTTTTTGAGGGGAGGGGGGTCTGACCAAAGTCTACGGTCCACACAAATTTTATTTTTTTTGTATGAACAAAAGTCTACGAGGGGGGAGGGGGGTCTAAAATGGCCAAAATTTGGTCTACGTGGTTTATGAACAGCCCCTTACAGTGTATGAAGATTCACCCAGGGCGAATCATGAATCCGCATCTTAATTTCGCGTAGAAAATCACAATATTTTCGTTGAAAAGAGCTTTTAAAACAAAATTTAATTGATATTCAACGTTGTGAACGAAAATATACCGAGAGACACTTACAATATATTGTGTGGAGTGGACCTGGTGTGATGGTTCTGGTGTTCTGTACACTTGACTATCACGCCGAGGACTTGGGATCGAATCCCACTCCCGACAAACTCACAAAATGCGAGTTACTTCGGAAGGGAAGTAAAGCGTGGGTCCTGAGATGGAACTAGCCTAGGGCTAAAAATCTCATTAATATAGATTAAAAAAAAACTTTCAATATACCTAAATATACATTTATGCCTATTTTCAATTATGGCCTTTCTAATGATCCAACATATGCTGAGCGCTTGGTCAAGCAAGGTTTGTTCAAACAAACGATTTACGAATCATTTTCAGAATATAATACTATTGAAATCTATTGATTGTCATTGGAATCGGTCATTCAAAAACATGTGTTTAAAATAAAAAAGATCCAGTTGATGGGCGAAAACTGGGGTGTGGGCGATTTCTGGGTACGCTACCCAGAATTATATGGCTGTTTGGCTATATGTCTGTAACTGTCCAATGGAACCAATATAAATTTGTCACCCAATTAAATCCTTCACCGAATCAGGATTCAAACATCTCACTTTCAGATTGGCGTTACATCATTCACTAAACCTACTGGAAATGATATTTAAAATAAGTAGAATTCAAACAAAAAAGCAAGCGTCATACATTTACTTCTGTGATTGAAAGTAGTTCCATAAACAAATACTCGAAATGTCTCAATTTTACACGACAAGAATCATAAACCAATTAAGTAGAAAAGTGCCCTTCAAACAACTCTCCTTCTCCGGAAGCCGCCAATGTGCATTTATCGTTATGATCACACCGATATGATGGTGTCATACAGGCACCCACAAACTGCACTGCCACACAGCTAACTCACGACATTATCTTCGTTGCTTCTTCTATTCTTCTCCTAAATCCAGCCAACTTACAGAAGCATCGGATTGTAAGTCAGCGCCGGGCACTAGGGTCTGGGACCATTTGGGCAGGAGCACCTATTTTGGGCACTTGCTGCTATAACTCAGTTAATTTTCAACCGATTGACTTGATTTTTGAGACACGGTCAGCTAGGCACAGTATCTAGCCATGTACAAAAATTCAAGTCAATCGGTTTGAAATTGACTGAGTTGTAGCAGCAAGTGCCCAAAATAGGTGCTCCTGCCCAAATGGTTCCAGACCCTATATGGCTTAGCAATTTTCAAGCACTTCACCACATGATGCTTGTAGCTGGCTGGCGGTCACACTCTAGTGGCACTCGTTCCGCCCGTATACGACCGACGACCGACGGACAGATAGAAGATACTTGGCACAAACCGGACGTTCCACGTTCCCGGAGGCTGAGGGTGTGAATGGCGCAAGCAAAGCTGCCCCACCCACCGCGTCCCTTTTTGGGAGGGAAGAATCTGCCACTTGTCTCTAATCCTTATCACACCGGGACCTTTGGGACCGCAACCGAGAACCCGAACCGTACTGAAGCAAACACCGACGAAGACTGAAGCTCCGGTTTGAAACTGTTGCTTAATTTATTCAGGACGAACTGTTGAATGTTCGAAATGGAACGGAACGATGAAACGTGAGAATGCTTTTCGCGCGACACACCGGCCGCCGACGACTAGGTACTACACACCAAATTTTTTTCGCTGGAAATCAGCAAAGTTTTGCTGAATTTTGCCGAGCTGTAATTTCAGCAATCAATTCAGTAAAAAAAACTACTGAATATTTCAGCAATTTCGGTTGTCATCGTGGTTGACAGGGGTTTGCTGAACGATCAGTACTTTGTGCTGAAATTTCAGTGAATTCGACCGACGCGGAGTTTGTCACCGTTTTACTGAAAAGTTTCAGCAAATCAGAGCAAATTACTGAAAATTATTATTGAAAATGCTCATAAAAATAAATAAATGAAAGAAAAAGTTTATATTCATTTGCATTCATAATTTTTATTTATGTTTACTTCAATATGTAATCCAGAAAAAAATAAATGGTACAGGTCACAAAATACGCTGCCTTTTTTAAACACCACGTCCTTCGTACATATTCGCACTGTTTAATAACAGACACCGGAAAATATAAGAATTATCCAAGATGAGGAGAGCTTTTGGACTCGTTGCTAATTTCTTGGCTATCGTTGGATCTGCTGTCTTTTCCCCTGGAGTTTCATCTGTGAGGTATAAATAAAACATTGTTTAGCGCCGATGTTAAGAACTATGTACTATTCAATGTTTTATTATTCACCTTCTTATGTCCAGAGAAAGGAAAATCTAAACTTAGTTCTGGTTTTTAGTTAACTTAATCGAAAAAACAACGCACTGAATAATGAAAAGTATAGAATTCCGGTGAGATGCACAACGCCAAACTTTTTTCTACTTTGACAAGTGACCGATGTGGCTGACGACGGACGAGATTGCTGAAAGTTCAGTACACCCGACTAGTTTGCTGATTTTCAGCTAACAAACCCAAACTGCTGATTTTTTCAGTAAAATGTATGTTTGCTGATTATTGTTCAGTAAACCAAATTGCTGAAATTGCAAACCGGTTTTTGGTGTGTACACACCAAATTTTTTTCGCTGGAAATCAGCAAAGTTTTGCTGAATTTTGCCGAGCTGTAATTTCAGCAATCAATTCAGTAAAAAAAACTACTGAATATTTCAGCAATTTCGGTTGTCATCGTGGTTGACAGGGGTTTGCTGAACGATCAGTACTTTGTGCTGAAATTTCAGTGAATTCGACCGACGCGGAGTTTGTCACCGTTTTACTGAAAAGTTTCAGCAAATCAGAGCAAATTACTGAAAATTATTATTGAAAATGCTCATAAAAATAAATAAATGAAAGAAAAAGTTTATATTCATTTGCATTCATAATTTTTATTTATGTTTACTTCAATATGTAATCCAGAAAAAAATAAATGGTACAGGTCACAAAATACGCTGCCTTTTTTAAACACCACGTCCTTCGTACATATTCGCACTGTTTAATAACAGACACCGGAAAATATAAGAATTATCCAAGATGAGGAGAGCTTTTGGACTCGTTGCTAATTTCTTGGCTATCGTTGGATCTGCTGTCTTTTCCCCTGGAGTTTCATCTGTGAGGTATAAATAAAACATTGTTTAGCGCCGATGTTAAGAACTATGTACTATTCAATGTTTTATTATTCACCTTCTTATGTCCAGAGAAAGGAAAATCTAAACTTAGTTCTGGTTTTTAGTTAACTTAATCGAAAAAACAACGCACTGAATAATGAAAAGTATAGAATTCCGGTGAGATGCACAACGCCAAACTTTTTTCTACTTTGACAAGTGACCGATGTGGCTGACGACGGACGAGATTGCTGAAAGTTCAGTACACCCGACTAGTTTGCTGATTTTCAGCTAACAAACCCAAACTGCTGATTTTTTCAGTAAAATGTATGTTTGCTGATTATTGTTCAGTAAACCAAATTGCTGAAATTGCAAACCGGTTTTTGGTGTGTACGGACGCAACTGACTGGCTGGTTTCGAACTCGAGCCTGCGCGCTCGGATGTTCGAAAGCGACGACGACGACACAGCTCTTCAACAGTTCGTTGGCAAGCATCAGGTTAGGCGTTAGAACTTGACCTTGCCCGTCGGGTAAGCACGTGGTGTATGTTGGCTTCTTGCTCTCTTCGTTTCAGTTGTGGGAAAATGGGGTTTGTTTGTTTACATTCCCTTCGGATTGTTGAAGTGGAAACCTACTCCGCTGTTAGACTGGTGCGGGAAATATTAAAATCATTCATTTCGACACTGATTTTTCATTTGGGCCTAACTGACATTTTCGAGTTCTCTTCATCGATCCTCTCTTTGTGTTATCACAGAATGCGTATTAAGTTTTCCAAAGATTTTTTGGTTGAAATGCGAAGAAGACGACTACATGTTGCTATAGAAACAAAAAGAATAATGATTTTGTTTGTTTAGATAAATTTATTAGCGAAAGAGAGAGTCGACGAAGAAAAATCGATCAAGTCAGTTAGGCCCTTATGAAAAATCATTGTCGATTTCTTTTATTTAGTTCAACATATGTACATATTGTGTACATGTATTTCGACCTGGTCCACCCGCTCCGCTGTACTGTCTTGTAACATCCGCATCTCCTGGGAACACATTTTTTTCAGGGTTGCTATCTGTTATTCTTGCAAAATGCTTTGCACACCGTATCCTTCCGGCTTTGGCAACTTTCTGAGTGTTGGGGTCGCATAAAGCGCAGCGAGCTCGTGATTCATTCTAAGCCGACACACACCATTCTCCTGCGCATCGCCCAAGATTTTTTTTATATCTTTATTATCGAGACTTTCAGCCCGAGGCTGGTTCGTCTCCGGCCCATGTCTTTAGCACAAGTCGCTCGAAAACTCCGAGTGCTTACAGTTGCAAGTCCTCCTCGAGGATGGTCCATATCCCGTGTTCATAGAGGAAATCAGTATTATGAATGACCTGTGCATGATATATTAGGTGAGGAGGTGAATCTTTTCAAACCGCAGTTTCTTCCGGAGCCCATAGTACGCCCGACTCCCGTAATGATGCGTCTTTATATTTTACGGCTCACGTTACTGTCAACCGTCAACAAGGAACCGAGATAACCGCATTCCAACTCGAAGGTATCCTCGTATATCTTAACACAGCTTCCAAGGCTTGTCTTGCCTCGCTAAATTCCACCAAGCACCATGTACCGTGAGGTCGCCATTCGCCGCTCATTTAACGGCATTTTCGTAAAATATATGACATTAAAAATCGACCTTTTGCGAATATTGCACTTTAATTTACGTTAACAACTCAACAATGATGTTGTTATTATAGAAAAAAATATTTATTTTTTTTATTTATCTGTATTAACGAGATTTTTAGCCCTAGGCTAGTTCATCTCGGTAGAAAAAATATAAAACGATTGTAAAATATTGTAAAATTACAGCCGAATAAATAAAAATTCAAATGTGTAATCTCTTGGTTCCTATTACCGCTCATGCATCCATTCACCGCTCATAGTGGATCCATTCATGGAATCACAGAAACTATTAATTTATAAAAACAAAATAACTTTTATTTACCAATGTATTGATGATTCATGACGTTCAGTTCATCCTGTTTTTCCGCTGTTTGCCCTGAACAGTTCCCATGTTGTCCTGCAGCGCAGTGTTAGAAATATTTTTTGAGAACGTGATTTCAGGTACACCCATATAGAAACTTGGTGAAATGAAAGTTTTTTTTATTGTGGCAGCATGTTACATTCACTTTTGTTACGATACTTTACTAACATTTGATCATTTTTGTATGATTGACCCAAAATGAGCGGTGAATGGCGACCTCACGGTACTTTGTTTTTGACTTATTCACCGCCAGTCCGATCTTCGATGCTTCACGTCGCGTTCGTATTAAAAACAAAATTGATAAAAATCTGGGTCGCCTAATTTTCCGGAAAACTCCAGTGAAAAACACACGTTTGACACTCAAGAACGAAGCATCGTAAACACATTTTTTTGTGAAATCTTTTTTTGTAAAATTTTCTCAGCAATAAAAAAAATACAAAATAAAAATTGTTTTCCACAAAATTTTCCACTGAAAATCGGTCGGGAAAGTCGGGAAAACTATTTGAGAAATTCGGACAAATTCCCTAAAAATAACTTTGGTAGGAGATTACATAAGCTATATGTGTTTTTTCGTTCCTGAGTAATTTTGTGGAAATTATCCAGATGTGCTATATATATGAGCCGTTTATTTGAAAAATCATAACTTAAAAAAAAAGACACTACACCGTCTTCAGCCGGAGGCTGCACTTACTGAACATTAGCAACACGAGACAACGGACAACACACTTATCCTTTGAAAGATATGCGTATTTGGACTACCAGTTATCCTCCTAGATTTTTTTCGGGGATTCCTCCTGTCTGGAGGCTCCGGGAATTTCTCCTGGAATTCATTCGGAGATTCCTCCTGGAATCCTCCGTAGATTCCTCCAGGAATCCTACGGAAATTCCTTCAGGAATTCTTTCGGGGATTCCTCTTGGAATTCTTTCGGGAATTCCTTCTTGAATTTCTTTGGCGATACCTCTCAGAATTTTTTTTGAGGTTTTTCTCTCAGAATTCCTTCGGGGATTTCTTCGGGGATTCCTCCTGGAATCTTTCGGAAATTCCTTCTGGAATCCTTCGGAAACTCCTCCTAGATTTTTTTCAGAGATTCCTCCTGGAATTCCATAGAGGATTCCTCCTTGCATTTCTCGGGGATTCCTTCTTGAATTTCTTTGGGGATTCCTCTTAGAATTTCTTCGGGGATTCGTCCAGGAATTCCTCCTGGAATTTCTTCGCAGATTCCTCCAAGAATTTCTTCGGGGGTTCCTCCTGGAATTCCTTCGTGGATTTCTCCTGGAGTTCCTTCAGGTATTCCTCCTGGAATCCCTTGGGAGGTTGTCACCTCCCCTAAAGAAGGTCGCATGAGACGGAGACAAAATTAAGAAAGATAGGAGTAGTGATATTGGTTCCCTTGACCCACATACCAATTCTATCCACAATCTTGGTTCGAATTAGCGGAACCAACGACAAAGAATCGAGTCATTCAGTATCAAAGCAAAAGTATAGATTTTACATGCAAGAGTGGGTATATTTATTAAAAATTGGTACTTACTCTAATGTGTACTTAACGCCTAAGGGTTTAGTACTTATCCTAGTGGGTGCTGTCAGTGTTGTGTGGTGTGTCTATCCCACGGCGGCAGCTGATTGTGGTCCGGAGCAAAAGGAGCAATGCTCGCCGGCGCCATGCCGGATCTCCAACACTGGCCAATGCAGCGACCATGGTGGAATATACCATCACCAGAACGCCGAGTATCACCCAAGTGACTTTGGATGGGAAAGATTGGCCTACACAAAACAGAGAGAGCACAAGGGCGGCAGTTTAGCTTTGTACCATCCCACCACTTCATTTGGGACCAGTTTTAGAATTTCTGCATCACGCTTACCGATCTCAATAACCGAATTGCACTACTCCATCTTCACATGCATCGTCATGCACTATAATAAAGGCGCGTGGCTGTTGAATAAGGACACCATGTATTCACATGCACTTTTATGGTCAAATTATAGATTTTACCAGGTGCCAGGCCTTTCATCTTCCCCAAATTTCACCAAATCACCGAACACTCTATCTATCACTTGTTAAAACTTTCGATTTAAAATATCCTAGCTAGTCAGGCTAATAAAAATCGCGAATACGGGTGCACTATGCCTGCTTGATGATCAACTAGCAACTGAAGGATGATCTCATTATTGGGAATAGATTTATGACAATATCGGTGAGTGTTCTACTGTTGCTCAGCGGGGTGGCGATAAGGAGAGTACAGGTAGTACTTTGCAGAAGATCGGTATTAGCAGGGAGAGTATTTCCTCAACGGTGGATTACTGATACCGTTTTATGGCAAGTTTTATTGCTGTGATATGGTGCTGTTGAGCCACATATACGAACAACGTGATCTGCTCTGCCTTGCCAGCTCTGCTCTCTGAGTGCTCTAGCGTAGGTACGATTTAACATGGGATGATCCGGACAAGAAATGCCCCTGGTTACTGAAGATGTGTTCTGTTGTTCTGTTGTATTAATCGTAGTGATTCACATATGGTAAAAAAAGGGAATCTATACTTTCATTTTGCACGCTAGACATATGGAACCACATGCATGTTCCCGCGTTGCAAAATCAGTAATAGTGTGAAGGTTACAAGGTTTCCTCCTATAAATCTCTCGGGGATTACGTCTGGAAACCCTTCGGGGACTCCTCCTGGAATTCCTTTGAGGATTTCTTCTGGAATCATTCGAATATTCCTCCTGGAATTCTTTTAGAGATTCCTCCTGGGATTCCTTCGAGGACTCCTCCTGGAACTTCTTCGGGGATTCCTCCTGGCATTCCTTCGGTGACTCCTTCTAGAATTGCTTTGAAGATTTCTCTGAGAGTTCCTCCTGGAATTCTTTCTAGAATTCGTTCGGGGATTCCTCCTGGAAATCCTGGGGGGATTTTTCCTGGAATTTGAGGATTCCTCCTGGAATTGCTTCGGAGATTTCTCCTGGAATTCCTCCTGTAATTCCCTCGTTGATTTCTTCTGGAATTTAATCTGGGATACCTCCTGGAATTCATACAACATATTGAAAATATTTTTTTTGTTGGTTTTATTTGGTTTTTCTCGGTCATGTTAAATGTCTTTTAAAAAACCATTTAACGTTTCAACCTATTTTTTTTATTTTTTTTCGGTCATCATCAGAAAAATTCCACCGCCCGTTCGTCTTCCACGGTGGTGCTCTTAATTAAGAGCACCACCGTGGAAGACTGTAGGTTGAAACGTTAAATGGTTTTTTAAATGAAATTCAACATCACCGAAAAAAAAAACAATTAAAACCAACAAATAAAGTAAACGGTGATCAAAACCAATGAAAGAACATATTGAAATGTTGCAAAATATTTTGTCAAAGAAAATTATTCCGTTTTTGTCAACTGAAAATCGTGGACCGTGTTGACAAAAATGGAACATACCTGTACTCATATCTATCAGTGCTAGACACTCATATATAGGCGCTTATTGAAACCGTTCGGAACGCTTTCCTCTCTGATTCAATTCATAAATACACCAAAGCCGTTTTCCCATACAAACTAGTCAACTTTAGATTGCCATATCTCAGTTATTTCTCAACCGATTGTTTTCAGTTTTTCTGTGACGAACTACAAAATATTTCAATTTTGAAAATGATTAAAAAGTTTGATCATAACTATTGACACAAAAGTTACAGATAGGTTAAATTTTGTCAATGAAAATGCACTAAAACAAAATATTTTATAACAAAAAATGCTAAAGTCAAATTATGTTGGTCTCTTCAGCAAATTTACTCACCATCACACAAGAAACATATTTGCCGAAGACACCATAATGATATGACGTGACCAGATTTGCTATTGCATTTTTTTGTCTTGGTGCATTTTTATTGTCAAAATTCAACCTGTTTGTAGCTTTTTACCGATTTTTTTCAAAAGTTTTTAAAAATTGAAATGTTTTGTAGTTTGTCACAGAAAAACTGAAAACAGACGGTTGAGAAAAAACTGAAATATGGTAATCTAGAGTTGACTAGTTTGTATGATAAAACGGCTATGGTGCATTTTTATTGTCCGATACGCCGATACTGTAGGTTTAACTTCCAACTGAGAGCATGCATCTTCTCGCACACATACCGTCATATGCACATGAAAACAGGTTGCTTTGATTTCTCTGCGATCCAATCAATAATTGATTTATTATTATCAGTGATGACTGCACTGCCCCCAATCGCACAACAGTCCCATGTGAATAGGAAACCCAGCAAACTTGGGACTGTTATGCGAATAGGGGCAGTGCAAAGCTTTGCTGCTTTCCACGAAGCGAAGTTTTCTTATACGCATGATTAGTAAAAAACGTTTGATATTTGTGTATCTGGATCAACATGTGAAAAGGGCGGAATAACCATTGCACGCCTCAGTTTCTTCCGTCCCAGCTAAGCGTATTTCAATTTATTTGTAAAAAAAACTTATCCCGTTATCAGACAGAGGGGAGCCTGCTGTATCTGTTACTGGAAAGAGATTTCATGAATAACACAGCAAAACAAAAATTAACTATTGGTCTGTCAAGAGCAAACTTATGAATCTCCGACGGATTTTGGGCCTCTGAATCCGCATCCGGGCTCAGATTTGCTCCAGCACGTCACAATTTTGAGCTATACAGTCCGGATTCGCTAGTTGGGTGACGACTGCACCCCGATTAGCGAATCGTGTTCGTTCGTTGGGGCAAATCCCAACTAACAATTACTCTTTTTACAAGCACCTTTACGACAAATTAATTCAGCATGGTGCTGAATAACATTTGGATAATTTTCAGGCACAACCTTTGTTCGGGTTTTGTTCACACAAATTTGGAGAAACAATAAAGCATAGTGTTGTGTACCAACTGAACTGTTTGTTGTTCAACACATTTTACAAACTGATAGTAAAGCTGTTATTCAGCTACTGCAAGAATGATTTAAAAAAATAAAATGCGAATTTTTTCAGTTTCTACGAGAGTTCATAATTGACACTTTATGCTGTGAACAAGTATTGTGAAATAATAACTACAAATACATTTATCTAAATCAAGATTCTAACTCGAGACCCATCGATTGCCAGCCGCTTGCCTTCCTATCTGCGTCATCCTAGAGATAATGAAGTGACGCGCTCAAATCAAAACATAAACTTCCCGTGGTTGTATAATGATTACACTTTGACTCCTATTCAGCAGTGGTGAATAATGTTCTGTTTATGGTTAACAACTGAAGAACACGTTAATTCAGCTGCTGTTCAGTAAAAAAAACACGTGTTTTTCATCCTGTACACTGAGTCGAAGTATGATGAAACGAAAGCGCTTATTTGACTTGTGAAAAACACATTGTACAGATACATGTTCTGATTTTTGCATGTACTTGACAAGAAGCAGAAAAAGGTCTTTTTAAACTATTTTGTAAAGAAGTAACTGCAAGTCGAATAAAAATATTATTAAACGCTTGAAAAGTGTTTAAATTTATAATTGTTGATACCGATACGAAAGGTTGAACATTGGCTACTTTTTCAATTGAAAAAACATTTGTACAGTAATGTGTACAGCATAATTTTAGTTCAGCTACCATTACTATTATAAAGCAACAATTCAGCATGCATGCTGGTTTGCGGCTTGCAATTGTTAGTTGGGATGACAACTGATCAAAATGCTGGGGGTGGGGTTGGTTTGGGACTTTCTTGAGCATAACTCATCTAATCTACATGCATAACTTGTGTGCTTAAATGATTGAATAAAAGTCATGCTTGCACAGCCTCATGCAACTTTGTGCTGACAACTGATAAGTTTAATATTTCTTGCGCTTAGTATCATACGAGCGTTTCTACAATGATCGATTTGTCTTCATCGACTTTCTCTTTGGTCAATAACTCGGCGGACAAGTAATCTCCAGTTATTTTTATTGTTCTAGATGCTAGTCCTAGCTATCCTGCGCCGAAAAACATCAAGAGATTATCCGAATACTGATCGTATTTCCCGGAAAAATCTTAAGAGAAAATCGATGATTTGTTTAAAAATCTTTAAGAGCTCCCTTGAATATAGGTCATCGGACACTCGTAAACAGTCTGGGACGTCTTGAATCACTTCTGAAAGCATCTGAAACGTTGAAGAAACGCTTTATAGCGCCGATGAAATCTCCCTGAAGCTTATTTAAGAGCTGTGATTCAAAATGTATTTTCAGAAACTGTAAGCCCCCTCAAAATCCCCTGTTAGACCTCTGAGACACTCCAAACCCCCGAAAATGCCTGCGTAACGCCTCTGAATCCCGTCAAAAATCATCTGAAGCTTCCTAAAACGCCCTCGAAATCCCCCTTAAACCCTATGTAACACACCTGAGACCCTCAGGAACCCCCCGAAAACGCTTACGTAATGCTTCTGAAACTCGCCAAAAATTCTCTGAAGCTTTCTGAAATGCCCTTGAAATCCCCTTAAAAGCCCCTCGGACACCAAGGACACGACACATAAATAAAGAACACTCAAAAAAAAAATTGGTTGAAATCGGTTGAGAACTGTTATCTCAATCGTAGTCACCGCATCGACGTTTTTGGAAAAACATAATTCCGAGATAATCGCGATTAAAGTTTCAAGTTTGCACTACGCGGACATAAGGGAGCGAGGCGCAAAACGCTAAATCTTTGCTAGCTTGTACTGCTTGGATCTCTATGAAAATTTGAGACGGCATTCTTAAGAACCATGAATTAAAAAAATTTCTTTAGTTTTTATCTTTTTTATGTTGATCCTGGCTAACCGGTGAATGAAAAGTCCACTGCAATCTGGTACTGAATCGCTACGAAAACAATGAACACGCTAATACATTGTACCTCCCAAATGAGCTTCAGAGAACCCTTACCCATAGTCCTTACCGGATTCATCCTTGAAAGCATATATAACCCACCATCAGTCGCATCAAAAAAAGTTACACGAGCGGTCGCGTCGTGTACTCAGTACACGGCATACGCTTTCAATTATGGTTTACATGCTTTACTAGATACAATGTTGGTGTCTTCAGCAAAAATGTCCAACTGGATAATGCGCGTCTGATAGTGGACATGTGGAACCGGTCAACACGATCTGGTCCTGTCCCGGGTGTCGGAATGGCCCTCGCGGGAACCTGTTTCGTGGACATTTCAGTTATGGCACCAAAACTAGGCATGCGACGGCTCTATCTTCATGATTTTCCATATCCATTATTTTGGTAACCATGAAAATGACCAGTGACCTCCCTGGCTAACCCGTGGCCACCGGAATGTGCCCTGGAGGAACCTGTTTCGAGGACATTTTGACCATGACACCAAAACTAGGCATGCGACGGTTCTATATTCATGATTTTTCATGTCGATCATCTTAGTAACCATGAAAATGACCAGAGACCTCCCTGGTTAACCCGTGGCCACCGGAATGTGCCCTGGAGGAACCTGTTTCGAGGACATTTTGACCATGACACCAAAACTAGGCATGCGACGGCTCTATCTTCATGATTTTTTCATATCCATCATCCTAGTAAGCATGAAAATGACCAGTGACCTCCCTGGCTAACCCGTGGCCACCGGAATGTGCCCTGGAGGAACCTGTTTCGAGGACATTTTGACCATGACACCAAAACTAGGCATGCGACGGTTCTATATTCATGATTTTTCATATCGATCATCTTAGTAACCATGAAAATGACCAGAGACCTCCCTGGTTAACCCGTGGCCACCGGAATGTGCCCTGGAGGATTCTGTTTCGAGGACATTTTGACCATGACACCAAAACTAGGCATGCGACGGCTCTATCTTCATGATTTTTCATGTCGATCATCTTAGTAACCATGAAAATGACCAGTGACCTCCCTGGTTAACTCGTGGCCACCGGAATGTGCCCTGGAGGAACCTGTTTCGAGGACATTTTGACCATGACACCAAAAATAGGCATGTGACGGCTCTATCTTCATGATTTTTCATATCGATCATCTTAGTAACCATGAAAATGACCAGTGACCTCCCTGGCCAACCCGTGGCCACCGGAATGTACCCTGGAGGAACCTGTTTTGAGGACATTTTGACCATGACACCAAAACTAGGCATGCGACGGCTCTATCTTCATGATTTTTTCATATCCATCATCCTAGTAAGCATGAAAATGACCAGTGACCTCCCTGGCTAACCCGTGGCCACAGGAATGTGCCCTGGAGGAACCTGTTTCGTGGACATTTTGGCTTTGACGCCAAAACTAGGCATGCGACGGCTTTAGCTTCATGATTTTCCATATCCATCATCTAGAGTAAATCGCCAATTGTTACACACCTTAAAAACTCACCAATTGTTGCACTATGAGAAAAGCATGGAGTGTGCAACAATTAGCGAGGTTTTAAGGTGTGCAATAACTCTGTATGAGGCGGTCATGCTTATAATTTCGCTTATAGCATGGTGAATCCGTTAATTTGATACATATTTGCCTCCCAAAAGCGTTTTTGTATTGTATCAAAATATGTCCAATCTAGTTTTGTAATTTTCGAATAGAAAGAAATAAAAAATAGTTTTTTTTTGCTTCACGGAGCCGAATTTTTTTGTTTTGTGTATTTGGTTACCAACTGATTTGTATACAGTCATACCTCGGTATACCGTAGCCTCGATATCACGTAACTCAGTATAACGTAACTTCTACCTCGATATAACGTAACTTTTTTATGGTTCCTTCGAGAATTTCAGGATAAATCACAGAAGGTATATCATTAAGAGATTCCTGGGTGAATTCCCGAGTGAATTTTGGAGGAATCTCAAGAGGAATTCTAGGAGGCATTATCGTGTAGGAAACTTTGAATTTTCCACTGCTGAAAATGAAATGATGTACACTCCAACGCTACCTGCTAGGGGATTTGTTACTTTTGATCACATGAACAGGTAACGTTTGACGCTTGAGCAGTTCGGTATGTAAAAATGAAAAATAATCTTGTTTTATGCGATATTGGTTCAAATAGTTAGATATAAAAAGGTATACTATAAAGTTGACTTCTGAAGATAGGTATATAAAATACAACAATGAAAAAAAAAAACATTTGAACAAGGTTAAAAATCATTTGAACAAGGTTAAAAATCATTGTTGAGTGAATAACATAATTTGGGGGGATCTTTTTTGGCTTTGATATAACGTAACTTTGATATATCGTAACGAACATGAAAATGTTGTTACGTTATATCGAGTTATGAATGTATACTAATATTAGTTTGGGCGATCCACGGTACTCACAGCTGCTTAAGAATAGTGAAATGTAATGTATAAAAATTACTACTGAATTCGTCAGTAAATCATTGTTCAATATTATAGGGAAGATTTATAAAAAAAACGTCCGAAGAGATCGTAAGGGGAAACATTTTTTGAAAAATCATAAACCAGTCACACTTATTCAAATAAGATGATAAAGTAGCATCTAAATTTTACATTTACATCGTTTTCAACCATATAAGAATTGAACACAATCAACTAAATACATGTTGGATGGTATGGTAGAGTGATGAATGCAAACGACTGAAATTAGAAAAAAAAAATCAATAAACTTTATGTTACCACATTGATATCACAGTTGATTGTGGTCAAAGGCTTAGACCTATGGTAGAACCACTGTGCAGCGTCCTTGCATTATAAGAAGTACGCAGTTCGCAAGATTTTTTGGCCTATCTCGATGCGTGGAAAATTCATGTAAGGAATCGCTCGAGAAATGAGGAAGCTTTTGATTCTTCTTGACTCCAGTACGAAACTGAGAAGATACGTCAAATCAAATGAAGCTCTCTGTGTTGAAGTTCTTGACCATTCCGGTAAACAAAAAATAATGAACTGAACGGAAATTACTTGAGCGATACCTAGCATAAACCCGTGGCCACAGGAACATGTTAGAGGACGGCTCTATCTTCATAATTTTTATATTCATTGTCTTGGTAACCGTTACCTCCAGTGGCCACGAGTGTGAAAGATAGGTCACTGGTCCTATTTTAATAACGAAGGTGAAAAAACATGAGGAGCCATGGGCAAAATGTATTCGGAACAGGTTTCTTCAGGGCAAATTCCAGTGGCCAGAGGTTAACCAGAGAGATGACTGGCACTGTTCACAGTTACAAAGATGATGTACATGAAACATCATGACGATAGAAAACCTCTATATCCACAGTTGTGAAGGCGTGATTATTCAGTATATGCATGCTGATGGTGACAGGTTCGATTCGCGGTCGGTACTGGAACTTTTTGTAATGGATTTTTTCTTAGCTTTCATCGTTATAGAGTATCTTTGTGCCTGCCACACACTATACACATGCAAAATGATCATATGCAAAGGAAGCTCTCAGTTAATAACTGTGGAAGTGCTCCTAGAACATTAAGCTGAGTATCAGGCTTTGCCCCAGTATGGACGTTACACAAAAAAGAAGATGAAGATCATGGAGATAGAGCCCTTGCATGGCTGGTAGCCACGGGTTAACCAGAGAGGTCACTCGCAGTTTTTTTCGGTTACAAAGATGATGGATATGGAAAATCATGAAAATAGAAACTTCGCATGCCTAGTTTTGGTGTCATGGTCAAAATGTCCTCGAAACAGGTTCCTCCAGGGCACATTCCGGTGGCCACGAGTTAGTCAGGGAGGTCACTGGTCATTTTCATGGTTACTAAGATAATGGATATGGAAAATCATGAAGATAGAGCCGTCGCATGCCTAGTTTTGGTGTCATGGTCAAAATGTCCTCGAAACAGGTTCCTCCAGGGCACATTCCGGTGGCCACAGGTTAGTCAGGGAGGTCACTGGTCATGTTCAAGGTTACTAAGATGATGGATATGAAAAATCATGAAGATAGAGCCGTCGCATGCCTGGTTTTGGTGTCATGGTCAAAATGTCCTCGAAACAGGTTCCTCCAGGGCACATTCCGGTGGCCACGGGTTAACCAGTGAGGTCACTGGTTATTTTCATGGTTACTAGAATAATAGATATGGAAAATCATGAAGATAGAGCCGTCGCATGCCTGGTTTTGGTGTCATGATCAAAATGTCCTCGAAACAGGTTCCTCCAGGGCACATTCCGGTGGCCACGGGTTCGCCAGGGAGGTCACTGGTCATTTTCATGGTTACTAGAATAATAGATATGAAAAATCATGAAGATAGAGCCGTCGCAAGCCTAGTTATGGTGTCATGGTCAAAATGTCCTCGACACAGGTTCCTCCAGGGCACATTCCGGTGGCCACGGGATAGCCAGGGAGGTCACTGGTCATTTTTATGGTTACTAAAATAATGGATATGGAAAATCATGAAGATAGAGCCGTCGCATGCCTAGTTTTGGTGTTATGGATAAAATGTTCTCGAAACAGGTTCCTCCAGGGCACATTCCGGTGGCCACGGGTTAGTCAGGGAGGTCACTGGTCAGTTTCATGGTTACTAAGATAATGGATATGGAAAATCATGAAGATAGAGCCGTCACAAGCCTAGTTTTGGTGTCATGGTCAAAATGTCCTCGACACAGGTTTCTCCAGGGTACATGCCGGTGGCCACGGGTTAGCCAGGGAGGTCACTGGTCATGTTCAAGGTTACTAAGATGATGGTTATGAAGAATCATAACGATAGAGCCGTCGCATGCCTAGTTTTGGTGTCATGGTCAAAATGTCCTCGAAACAGAATCCTCCAGGGCACATTCCGGTGGCCACGGGTTAGTCAGGGAGGTCACTGGTCATGTTCAAGGTTACTAAGATGATGGATATGAAAAATCATGAAGATAGAGCCGTCGCATGCCTAGTTTTGGTGCCATAACTGAAATGTCCACGAAACAGGTTCCCGCGAGGGCCATTCCGACACCCGGGACAGGACCAGATCGTGTTGACCGGTTCCACATGTCCACTATCAGACGCACATTATCCAGTTGGACATTTTTGCTGAAGACACCAACATTGTATCTAGTAAAGCATATAAACTATAATTGAAAGCGTATGGCGTGTACTGAGTACATGGCGCGACCGCTCGTGTAACGGTCTGGTTCACAAAAAAGTTACACCAGCGGTCGCGCCGGTGTACTGAGTACACATTCAAAATGTGAGGTTAGAATTACGTATTTTTCGAGTACTTTCCGTGCATTTATTCATTTTTTTTCTGCCTTACTAACAAGAAGAAGAGTGGATCTTGGAATAGGACCAACACCCGGTTCAATTTGGTGCGAATTTCGATTATTTTTTGCTTTTTTCTGAGATGCGTGTACTCAGTACACGCAAGCGACTGATGGTGGGATAACCTACTAACCTCGAGTTATCACGAGTATCCTGGCCCCGTCCCTTATTAACTAAGTTAAAATCGAAGATATTTGTAAAAAACATAAAAAAAAATCATACACGGCTCCGTAAAGTGTTAAAAGCGATTGAGCCTCAAATAAACAAATCAGGGAAAAATATAAACTATAACGCGTCTCCATTGCCATCCATTATCACTCCTTTCGCTAAACATATGAAGATTTCCATGAATATAAAATGGTTAATAAAAAACACTTGTTACGAGCTTACATAAATGTCAAAAGTCGGCAGATATTATGGCCATCAATATTGGAAACATCATAGAATGTAAATCAAGTCTCCAAGGTTTAATTTTTGGCACACCCCTGATGATAAATAAATTGAATTAAGTATTCTAACATGTAGCAATCATGTAACAGTGTATTCCTTGACTAGCAACTGAATCACGCGATGTTATATCTCACTCCCATGTGAGCAAAAAGTGAAATAAATATTGAATGTTGCCCGTTTGAAGCTAGTTTGCCGTTTGTGTTGATACCATTTGGCTGAAAGGTGATGGTTTGTTTGTAAACAGAGTGATTTTAGGTGTTTATTGTGGTCATAAGTGTGGCGAATAGATTCGATGGCAGGAAGGGAGCGAGAGGAGCAGACACGTGCTACTCCACTGAAGACCGAATTCCAATTGAGTTGAGGTTGATTCATCGGATGAAGAATGTTGTGCGGAATTGGGTATATTATTATTCGCTTCAGTTTATTTCAACGTCTTGTTTGGCGGATATCACTAATTATTCCAGTATTCACCACACGTTTCAACCTACTTATGCTTTCGGTCATTCTGATGGGGTTTTATACTATGGGATAGATCTACTCTACAGAGTATTGTGTTGTTCTTTGCTGTGCATGCATCGCTCCTTTGTTGTGATGTTCTTTGGGTTTATTAATGTGTCCTTTGTTGCATTCAGTTCATTCCTGCGTGGAATGGGCTAAAAGTTTCTGCTCCCTGATGGGGTGGAAACGCGCGACAGAATTTCTTTTATTAGATATGTTTCGTATAGAAAAGTGGTCGATTGTGCGCAAAAGTTAGTGTTTATTGATTCATTGTCAAATCATATCACCAACCATAGGTGACACCCAGACTGACAATGTACCCTACCCTACTAACAAAAAAATCCTTCCTGAGACAAACGCGGAGATGCAGCGATTCGCGGTCTTTTTAACAACGTCTGTCTTGCTAACATTCCCTTCCTTCCTCGATGGCCGTAAGGACGATGACCGGCGCCGTTCTTGACCTTAATAAAGTTGAGAGCTCTCGAACTGTGTACATTGAGAATAGTAAGCTAGTCCCAAGCCCTATTCATTGGTTCGTTGTGGAATTTCGATTGCTCTGGTCAATCACGGAGTAGCAACTACGAATTGCGGTCATCTATGCTCATGCTCATGCTCATGCTCATATGGGATAGATCTACTCTTCACCCTTTGCCCTCATGTTTACATAGATCTGAGATCTCAGAATGAATCACTCATTGGCGATAGCTTCGCACAAAACGTACAAACGGACGCCATATATGCAGATCTATCTGCAGCATTTGATAAGATCAATCACGCAATAGCAATTAGAGGAATTCCACGGAGTCATGTCAGTCGATCCTGAGCGACCATTTCAAAAATATCTGAAACTTTGCACAGTTTTTCAATTTCATATAAATCGCCATTTTTCGATATTAAACCTTCATATTCACTCACGACTAACTTTTCAAAAGGGTGTATGCGAAAATGGTTCAAAAATATTCTAAAAGCTGTACAGCAAAAACGGATTGTTCGATTGTTATGAATTTTTCAGCAAAGTTAGATAACTAAATTATGATTCCTCAGAAAATAAACACTGTAAAAAAATTCTTTTTTTACTTTAAAAAAATATGATCTTTGTCACAAAAACTCAAATATCTCAAAACCCTATCTTTTTACCAACGTCATTTTTTTAGGGGAAATGGCCCATTATATCAGCTATCTACCATAAAATTTTGGTGATGGTAAACTGATAAATAAAAAAGTTATGACATTTCAAACATTTCACAATTTTTACATTTAGTAACAAAAAAAAAATTTTTTCTGTGTAAATTATTTCGAGAATTATATTTTGATGCTGATTTTATTGTAAAGGCTACCGCCTGAATTAAACAAGTTGTTTTCATGATATTTGAGTTGATTATTCATAATTACTTTAGTATCTATTTGAAACTTAGACGCGATCCAGTGTTGTGATCAAAAATATTGAGAGTGTCATACTTTTTATTGTACGTGACTGGTGAAAAAATCCCTTGATAGTGTTGAAAAACTGTTGATTATAAGAAAAATGGAATTAAACTTTTTTTAAGACAAAAGCTGTATAAAAAAAGTTTTATATACGCGTAAACGTCTAGTTTATCTGCAAAAAAAATACCTCTTAGAGAACAGACTTTATGATCGGAAGAATGCGAGTAACATCAACAACAAATGCATGAGAGGTACATACCACAGACAAACAGACGAAACGCCTAGAACAATTTTAGTGAAAATCCATCGCCCAGTTCACACTACCACCACCTGGTGGAAATGTTTCACGAAACACTGCGTTGTGCAATATCGTCATCAGAAGGCGCTAGTGTGAAACGTCAAACGCAAAGAAAAACGATGGGCGCTCTTCTGGTTATGAAAGCTACAACCAAGATTCAAAATGATCGTTAAAGGCGTGGTCAATGAAAATTTCGTCAGTGTTACGTATGTTTGTCTGTATACATACCATGACAATGCTCACGAAAAAGCAAAAAAATACTACCGCTATGGATATTAAAAATTGCATAGTGAATTTTTTCTTCAGCCACCCACCAACACCAAACAAGTCAGTTAAAACTAATAAGTGATTTTGTTTATTATAATCTAACGAACAACATGAACAATCGCTTTCTCAAAGGTCTTCAACTCAACGCTCTCTTGTAGACCGTTTGATGAAAAAAAAATGTTCAAAAGAGTTACGAAATCTCACCGAAAGCACCATAGATAAACCCAAATGTCCACGCATTTGCACGTCCAGCCGTCTAGAATTTGACAAACGAGCCATCTGTATATCATCGGTAAAGCAGGGCGCAGGAAGTTCAAAAACGACAACAACTGAGAAATTGCCAGAAGTGCTACGTGCAGAGAGTCATGCCACCGTACCATCAGCGACATCTGTTTAAACAATTTAATTACGCCCCTTTTCAAAAATGCTTTGAAATATTCTTCAACATCTATACCCATTTCAATATTTTTAACGTTGCAAAACATGATTTCAACATTCATCTTGAAGAAGAGGGAAAACACTGGTCCTCAAATGTAACAGCAAATTAATGAATAAACGACCAATGCGCGGAGAGCGTGATAAAATCGGAACATTACTGTGCATAGTATATTATATGTATACTAGCTGTACCCGGCAAACTTTGTCTTGCCTACTGCGTTTTTTTGACGTTTCAAGTTTCTATCCAAGACCAAGTCCCCCCGGTCACAAAGTATGGATGTTCAATTTTCAAAAACTCTCATTTTTTCCATGCTTTTCACCTCATAAACCTTCCTTGGGTGAAAACTAACAGAACAAAACTAAGACGATCAAAATCGGACCTTCCGTTTGCAAGCTATGCGCGGTCCCACGTATGCCACTGCATTTTTATATATGTATAGATATAGATAGATATAATATATAATAAAAACAACTTGTTTTACTCACGCAAGGCCATTAACAATAAAATCAGCATCAAACTGCGATTTCCGGTCGAAATAATTTACACTAAAAAAAATTATTACTAAATGTGAAAATTGTGAAATGTTTGAATTGTCATGACTTTTTTGTTAATAAGTTTATCATCACCAAATTTTTATGGTAGATTGCTAATACAATGGACCGTTTTCTCTAAAAAAATACGTTGGTAAAAAAGTAGGGTTTTGAGATATTTGAGTTTTTGTGACAAAAATGATAATTTTTAATGTTAAAAAATATTTTTTTTCACAGTGTATATTTTCTTAGGAATCACCATATAGTTGTCTAACTTTGTTGAACAATAAAATCAGCATCAAATCGCGATTTCCGGCCGAAATAATTTACACAGAAAATTTATTTTTTTACTAAATGTAAAAATTGTGAAATTTTTGAAATGTTATAACTTTTTTGTTTTTTAGTTTACCATCACCAAATTTTTATGGTAGATTGCTAATACAATGGACCGTTTTCCCTAAAAAATTCAAGTTGGTAAAAAGATAGGGTTTTGAGATATTTGAGTTTTTGTGACAAAAATGATATTTTTCAATGATAAAAAAGATTTTTTTTCACAGTGTATATTTTCTTAGAAATCACCATTTAGTTATCTAACTTTGCTGAAAAATTCATAACAATCGAACAATCCGTTTTTGCTGTGCATATTTTTGAATATTTTTGAACCATTTTCACATACACCCTTTTGAAAAGTTAGTCGTGGCTCTAAATAAAAATTTGATATCGAAAAATGGCGATTTAGATGGAACTGAAAAACTGTGCAAAGTTTCAGTTCAATAGAAAATCATGAATTAAAAAATTTCCTTAATTTTGATGCTGTTGCTTGGAATCGCTCAGCCAAATTAGAAAGATTTGGCATTAGCGGAAATATCATGCGCTGGCTTAGTTCATACTTAACTGCTAGGAAATTGACTGTCTCGATCGGAGGATTCCAATCTGCCGAGTTTCATGCCACGTCCGGAATTCCTCAAGGCAGCCATTTGGGGCCGTTGATTTTCTTAATTTATTTCAATGATGTCAACTACACGTTGAAAGGACCCCGTCTGTCTTTCGCAGATGATCTGAAAATCTACCGGATGATTCGCTCTATCGAAGACGCAATTTGCCTCCAGCAGGATCTGGATGCATTCATGAACTGGTGCATATTAAACCGAATGGTGGTAAATCCCGTGAAGTGCTCCGTGATTTCGTTCGCTAGAATTCGTAAACCTATAATTTTCCAGTACAAGCTCTTCGACACCGTGATTCAGCGTGCACATGATGTGAAGGACCTGGGGGTGATTCTGGATTCACAACTAAGCTTCAGACAACATGTTTCCTTCGTCGTTGAAAAAGCGTCTAGAACGTTGGGCTTCATATTTCGGATCGCCAAGGACTTCACAAGCGTGTATTGTTTGAAATCTCTGTATTGTTCGCTAGTTCGATCGACGCTCGAGTATTGTAACGTGGTTTGGAATCCCCATCATCTAAGAGGAATAGAGAGGATAGAATCTGTTCAGCGTCGTTTTATCCGCTTTGCTCTCCGCCGACTCCCATGGCGCGATCCGTTGCGACTGCCTAGTTACAGAAGTCGGTGCCAATTGATTGACCTAGAGAGCCTACAGGTGCGCAGGAACGTTGCACGAGCAATGGTCATTGCGGACTTGTTGCAGGGAAGGATGAACTGCCCCGCACTCTTGCAGTCCGTCGATTTGCATGTTCGTCCAAGAGCACTGCGGAATAACGTGATGTTGCGACCTTGGCTACGGCCTCCTTTGCGTAGGACTGTGTACGGACAGCAGAGTGCCATTACTGGTTTGAAACGGGCGTTTAACAATGTAGCCTCTGTGTTCGACTTCAACCTTTCCAGGGAAACGATCAAGCGGAAGTTTAAGGCTGTATTTAGTTTTTCTTCATGACGAATAATGATATTATTTTTTCTTTGTGTGCGTGTTTTTGTATGTAATTTTATTATTTTACTTTTATTGTAACAACGATAGGGAAATAAGTTAGGTTAAGTTATTTATACATCATTAGGACCTGTGTTGTCTGTTGATGTCATACAATAAATAAATAAATAAATAAATGAATCACTGAACATGACCAAAATCATGAGTAGGTGGAAACGTTGGGTAAATGCTGGAATGATGATTAAAACTCACAAAAAACAGATGAAATAAACTATAGCATCAAATTGTGTATCTTAAGCAACTATACATTTCAACAATTATACATAACTAGCAGTCCCGGCAAACGTCGTCCTGCCTGCCTACTCTGTTTTTTGACATCCAGTTCCATTAAGAAATGCCCCTTAAAATGGAATTTTAGATTTTCCCGTTTTTCTTGCCTTCCCGGTCACTTTTTCCATTTTTTTTTCGTACGAACACGTCGGAGGCCTGGCGGAATGCAACAGTGAAAGAATCATGTCGATCTGTTGACCCGTTCCCGAGCCTATTCGTGACATACACACACCATTCCATTTTTATTTATATAGATATTGATGAAACAGATACATTGTGGCTTGATAAGTAAAAAACAGTCTCCGAAAGACTAAGAATAAAACTGAACTGTGTGGGTGTGCCTAAACGGTCCAGAACAAGAATTTCTTTGTTTTCAAACAAAGTTGAGAAAGTATAATGTAGGTTAAATAATAAAACCAGGATTCATAGAAGTCGACATTACGTTGAGATCAAACTACACCATCAAACCCCTAAGAAGATCATTATTCAGGAATGTAGGTCAAGAAATTTCTCTTCTATTGCCTTTCTTTCAGTGCAGTGGTCGCCAAGCCAGACTGAACCTCACGAATAATAATGATCAATAACTTAAACAAGAAAATTGTCCACTCTCGTCCACTCAAGTGCAAGTTCATAAATAAATAGCAACAAAATCGTCATCATCCATCTTCATGAGCACTGCTGTCAGCCAAGTAAGAACGCTTCTGAGCTGTTACCCGGTTTCATCTGCCAACAAGCCAACAAGGCATCATACGGTGCGGTGAACGGGCGCGGGTGGCCGCCGCCGGCCGGTGTTCTGATTATAATCGGAAGCCCGGTTCTCAAACCAGACTCAAGGCGAGCGGCGTGGCGGGCGGTTGTGACGGCTGAGCGCTTTTCAACAAAGAATTGCAATTTAAATAAATAAATAAACATAACGAACTTATATCAACAGAGGCACACACCCCACTCCGGCTGATTTGAGCTCAAGTGCAACCGAACCTGGTTATGGGAGAGAGGGTAGATGCTCTACAAAGACACTACTTGCGACGATCGTTCATCGTTGGCGATTAGCGCTTGTTTTTCAAATGGGACCCTCTCGGAGGGAAAATTGAAAAAGTATTCAAAACGGAAAACTAATCCAATTTATAAGCACTTGATCCGTGACAGTAGCTATACTGCTTTGGGAAAGGGTGTGTACACCGTTACTTAGAGACTAGGATTTTGGAAATGTTGGCTGAAGCCTTGGGGTCTCAAGGTAACTTAGGGACAGTTCTGAACCTAATCTTAAAATTAGCTATTGCAGAGGTTCCTGAGATGGTTAGGTTTGCTATACAGAAATGCCTGGACGAGGGATTTTTCCGAGAGGTTTGAAGGCGGTTTGTAGGCAAATGTTCCTGAGGGTCACCAGCGCGTACCTTACCGTGTCACACGATGCGCTCTGCGTCATCACTGTGGTATGGTGCCTATCTGTATCCATATAGGAGAGAACATATTGTTTCTAAATGGTCAAATGGTGCCTCACGTGGGACAGTTCCACCAAAGGAAGGTGGACCAACAGGTTGATTCCGACGGTAGAAAGTTGGGTTAATAGGTGTTATGGGTAAGTAACATTACACCGTTTTTCGGTTATGCGGGTTCTCCTGAATTTCCGGTTTGTGCTTGTTTTGATGATACGGCGGAACAAGTTTTGTTCTTGTGCCCGCGTTTTCGGACAATGCGTAACCGCATGCTTGCCACATGCGGGGAGGACACAACTCCGGACAATCTTGTCCAGAGGATGTGTGCGTTTGAGTGAAAAGCCGTGTAATCGGCTATTACCCACATCATCTTGGAGCTACAGAGGATGTGGCGGGTGGATTTCTACTTCATTTTTGCCTCTATCGTCAAGGGCGTAGCCAGCTCTTCAGTCAGGGGAAGGGCGAGCACCCCTATCATTTGTATACCTAATAGCTCTTTCATAACTGAATGCAACACGATTCTAAAAACATTATTGAACCCTTCAGCAGTCACACTGTTTTATTTTGTACAATACACTGAAAAAAAGTTCGCTTCCTCTACATAAATCAGCGTGGTGCTGAGGGTGACCAATTTCTGGAAAATTAAGGATTTTTCTTTACTCATGCTTTATTTCTTTTCAATACATTTTTTGTTATAGGGTGATTCGCCAATTGTTGAACGGTTAGTACTGGTATTTTTGTTTTCGTTTGTTTTTCCGTGCATAATTCCACTTTAGTTGAAAAATATCCAGTGAACGTCTAGATCTACTTATTCCTTATACCGTAATCCGGGGTAACATTGATCAGAATTTTCGATCTTTCTTGAATAATTCTCTTGTTAAAGCAAACGTTACATGTTTTATATTTTCAAAACAAGTACTGGCCCTCAGAGTATGTGTTAAGCTACTCGGAAAAGTATTGTAAAACTTTAAAACATGTTTAAATAGGTTTTTTAATCTAATTTTTGATTTTGTTGATTTGGGGTAACATTGATCATGTCAGTGATCAATGTTCATTTGTGTTGAAAATACCCTTACTTACTGAATTCGGGGTCGCTGATTTCGAATGTGTTGTCCAAATTCTTACAAATTATGTACTTTTTAAGTTATTTTAGGATTAAAATTCTCTAAACCACGAATAACGCCTAAAAATAGGCAATAGCTTTAGAAATTGATAGCCGACTTTTAATAAATCGTATATTTTACTGAAAATGAGCATTTTCATAAAAGTTTCGTTTATTGAATCCAACTCTAGGATATCATATTGAAGTAATACAGTGATTTCGAACCTCATATTGCATCTAGTATTCACGCGAAGCATGAATGTTTGACAATGTATCTCATTGCGTTACGAAACACAGTTATGTAAAAATCGATTTATTTCAATGTTTATGAAATTCAATTTTCATGAATTGCATGACATTTAATAGCTAAATGATAGCAGATTACGATATACCATTCGATAGCAGAAACTGAATCAATGTAAAATGCTTGTTTGAACATTTCTTGGGGTGGGTCAAGCCGATCAATGTTACCCCGCTGATCAATGATACCCCGGATTACGGTACTGCCCATTGGATTTGTATTATCTTAAATTCCATTTTCTAAGAGAAAATAGAACATTTGTATGGGAAGTCTGTAACCCAAATGTTGAACGCTTCCTTAAACTTGCTCATCCTAATGTTGGACGGTTCTCGCTAATTGTTGAACGGTTGAAGCTTTGTTCGTAATTGATGACGTATAACCCGACATAAACCTATCATTAACCTGTTTTTATTTCGGGCACCAAACCCAACATAGACTCAACAGTTATCCGATGTGGGTCCAACAGTGGTCCAACATTTGATAAAATTTGATCCGACTTTGACCCGACATCTAACATTTTTCCACTCTGGCGGAATTTTTCCGGGTTTTTCGTGTTTTGCGCCCAGTTAGTCATTTGAGTTACAATTCATTCAAACGAGGGAGCATTCATAAAATACGTCACGCAATAATTGTCCATTTTAACCTCCCTGCTCCTATGTCACAGTTTTTGTATGGGACCTCTGATTTTTTGTACGGGTCATCGCACTTTGCTGAACTCCTCTCACCACTCCCCCCCCTCAAAGCGTGACGTAATTTATGGACGTTCCCAAGGAATCGCTTCCCATTTAAAAAGAGCTCTAGTGGACTGAAAATCGTTTTAAACAGAACCAAACGCAGAAAAAGGCTGAAAAGATTTGACTAGAAGCGAAAATGACAGAAGAAAAGAACGCCTTCGAAAGCCCCTGAAATACCCCTGGAAACCCATGGGACCCAGTCAAGTCTGTAGAATACCCCTGGAACGACCCTGAAATACTCTGAAAACCCGTGGATCACTCCTGAAAAAGGTGAAGTGAAAAAAAAATATCTGGCAGTCATGCTAACATCGTACATTAGGCTAGTGTTCAACAATTGGATCTTAGCTGCATAATGATAGTGTGATAAGAAACATATTTTTTTTCAAATGCAATTACAATGAAAATGTGATTTTAAACATTGTTAAACTGTTAAGGACATCCTTCCAGTTATTGTAACTATGGTGTGACTTTGATATTTGTGGTCGATTTGCCAGTAAAGCTTATTTCGTAACAACAATTTCTTAAAACTAATCTTAAGAATTGTACAGTTTGCGTGTCATCAGCGGTACAACATTTTTGACGTAAAATATGTATAATTTTGTAACTTTATTGGAGCAATATCATGACACACATGTATACGCAACTAGATCATACGTTTACGTTGATGGAAAATTATTTAAGTTAAATTTATAATAACATTTTCAAAAACTGTTCAACATTTGGGTAGTGTTCAACAATTGGCGAATTACCCTAATCTGCGAAACTTTCGTAAGAAATCATAGCTTAACTCTTTTGGAAATTACGAACTAATTTTTTGAACTAACCCAAAATTTTCTTCATGATTTCCCTCAACAGTTTCTCCAGTAGAACATAATAAGAACCCGTCCGAAGATTTTTGAAAAAATCCACATAATGTCTTCCATGACTAACTAGAGTTCTTTTAGTAATAAATCATCCTGTTTATCTATGCTTATTAGCAATATTCGAATATCTTAGATCTGTATTCCTCCAAGAAAAAACCGGGTACGTCCTTGTCGGAATTCCCCTAAAGACAGTTTCTATACTCATATACTACATTTACTCAGAGCATAATCCTGTAGAAATGTCAATTCATGCATTTTCGGAAGGATCCTTGGAAGAATTCTTAAAGGTATTCTCGTAAAAGCCTTGAAACTATCACTGGAGGAAACCCTCGAGGTATCCTGGTAAGAATTCCCCGAGAAATTCTTGAATAATTTTCTGCAAGTATTTCCGGAGAACTCTCAAATAATGGAGTTCTAGAAAAAATCGTGGAATTACCATAAATCCTGGAAATCCTGGACAAAATTGCCGGAATGTATTCAAAAAGAAATGTCTGGTGGATGTCAAGAAGGAATTCCAAGACAAACTCATGATGTATGTTCTACAGAAGTTCCTGGAGGAAACCCTGGTAGAATTCCGAAAGAGTCTTCCCTAGGTGAATCCCATAAGAATTCCTTGGATGAATGTCTGAAAGTGCCTCTTGCATGTTAGAGCTTATTTGCTTAAATTAAGTCACAGTGCCTTCGGCGTAACCAAAACCTGCGCTGCCGTGACTTTTTATTTGAAATGTGTGTTGAAATGTGTGAAAGAATCCCTGGAGGACTTATTGTAAGAACTCCTGAATCCCTGAATAAACTCCTGAAGAGAATGCTGAGAGATTCCTGAAGGAATCTCTGGAAAAAATATTCGGAAGCTTCTTGTAGAAATGCCGAGAAAGATTTCCGGAGGAATCCTTACAAAAAACTCGAAAAGAGATCTCTGATAAATTTCCTGAAGAAATCCTAGGATAAGTTCTAAAACAATTGTTGGAGAAAAACCTTGAGGCATCTCCGGGGGATTTCTGATTGAGTCCCTTGACAATTTTTTTGAAGAATCCCTGATGGGCTTTCTAAAGGAACAGCTTCATACATCCCCGGGAAAACTCCTAGAGGAATCTCTGGAGGAGTTCCTGAAAAAATCAATGGATAATTTCTTGAAGGATTATTGGAGAAAAAAAGAATATCATGATCTATTCCTGAAAGAATGGATTCCTGAACAGATCCATGGATTCCATGGAAGTTTTTTTTTTGCAGATAATTCCTGGTTTCTGTATGCATTCCCCTAAAAACTATCTTGGAGAAATTCAATACTAATCGCTGGAAGAGTTCCTCGAAATCTTCAGGTAATCCTGGAGAAAATCTTGGGTGCATTTCTGGAAAAAAATGGACAGATTTCCTAAATTTCTGAAAGAACCCCTAAATATTTTTTTAAAGAGATCCCGAGAGGAATTTCTGAGGAAATCACCAGTGAGATTTCTGGAGTCATCTGTGGAAGAAGTCCAGGAGCAATCCATGGGAAATTCTTAGAGAAATCCCAGGAGGAATTCCTGGATATATTCCAGGAGAAACTCCTGGAGGAATTATTGGAGGAATTTCTTAAGGAATTTAAGGAGGAGACCGAGAAGGAATCGCAAGAGGATTTTTTTAAGGACTAGCTGTTGGATTTCCTGAATGACTCCTTGAACAAAATCTTGGATGAATTCTTGGAGCAATCCCTTGAAGAATTCCTGGAGGAATCCGCGGAGGAATTTCTGGATGAATCCCTGCTGCAATTCTTTGAGGAATCTCTTTAAAAAAAATCGTTGGAAGAATCCCCGGAAGAATTCCCGGAGGAATTTTCGAAGGAATTCCTGAGGAATTTATGGAAGCATACCTGGAGGAATACTTGGAAATCCTTAGATAAATTCTTGGATGAATTCCTGGAAGAATTCGTGTTGGAATCTCTGGGTGAATTCCTGGATAAGTTCCTGGAAGATTCCCTTAAGCAATTCCGGGAGGAATCCCTAAAAAATCCTGAATATATCTTTCGATGAATTCTTAGATATATTTCTAGAGGAATCCTTTGAGGAATTTCTGGAGGGATCTTTAAAGGGTTCACTGCCGGTATTCTTAAAAAACCTCTGGAGGAATTCCTGAAGCAACTCCTGGAGGAATCTCTGGAGGAAATCCTGGAGGAACTTCTGGACATATTCCTACTGAAATCCCTTGAAGAATTTGAAGAAAAGACCCTAGAAGAATTCCTACAGAAATCCCAAGAGGAGTTCTTGGAAGATTTTTTTTGAGGAATCGCTGGAGAAATTCCTGGATTCTTAGAGTAATTTCAATTGACTCCTTGGAGGATTTCCTAAATAAATTGCCGGAGGAATTCCTAAAGGTTTTTTGGTGTAATCTCTGAAACAAAAAATATCATGGAGGATTTCCTGAAAAATCTCCTGGTAACTACTGTACGAATGTCTGAGCGAATCCCTGGAGGAACTCCTTAATCAATTTCTGAAGATATCCCTAGAGGAATCCCTGAAGCAATTCCTGGGGTAATTCTGGGAGGAACTCCTGGAGGATTCGCTGGAGAAATTCCAGGATGAAATCTTGGAGGAATGCCTAGAGAAATCCCTTGAGGAGTTCTTGGAGAAACTCCAAGAGGAACTCTTGGAGGAACTTCTGGAAGAATGCCTGGAGGTCTTCCTTGAAGAATCCTTAGCACAATCTTTTAAGGATTCCCTAGAGGAATTCCTAAAGGAATTTCTAGAAGAATGCCTAGAACAATTCTTGGACGGATTCTTGAAGACAGGCCTGTAAGAATTCCTGAAGGAATCTGTAAACAAATTTCTTGAAAAATATATATTCATACAGGTATTCTCAGAGGAATTCCTGCATGAATTCTCGGAAGAATTCTTAGAGTTGCCTTAGAGTTATTTTTGGAGAAATCCCTGGAAGAATCCATGAAGGAATTCCAAGAGAAGTTTCCGAATAATTTCTGGGAAATCACAGAAGGAATTCTTGAAGAAACCCTGAAGGAATCCTAAGAAGAGTTCGTGAAGGAACTCCTGTAGGTATTCCAGGAGGAATTTCTATAGAAAACCTAAGAAGAGTTACAAGATGAATCGTTGGAGAAACTAAAAAAAAAATCCCTGAAGTTGTTCCTTAAAAGAATTACAGAAGGAATTCTCGAGTGAATCTCTGGAGGAATTCTTGAAGAAATACTTGGAGTCATTGGAGGAATTCCGAAAGCAGTACCATGAGAAATTCCTAAGGAAATTCTAGGAGAGTTGTCTTAATGAAGAATTTCTGTAGGAATACCTAGAAAAAAATCTGAAGGAATCCATGTCTGCGATAATTTCTGGACGAATAATTGAAGGAATCCTTGGATGGATTCTTTAAGATTTTTTTTATTCCTTGAAAAAGAATCACATACTTTAGTCATTCAACCGAGCTTGTTATTGGTTATAAAATTTTATGATAGAATTGAAGCGGTACTCTTAGAGTTGGCGAAAATTCTTGTGGTTTTTGTGGAAACCAAGTTTGACCCAAGTAACAATTTAAATTCCTTTTAGATTTGTTTATTTTTATGGAAGATTTATCATAGCATGAAGAATTCATGAAACATTTATAATTGTTTTTATCAAGAGAAAATAATCTCCGTTCGTATGCGGTTTTTAAGTTTTCTTCAAGTTTATTTTGAAAACTCCGCATAAAACAACTTGATTCCCTAAGGCATTTGATCTTATTATAAGTTTTAAGACGTATTTGAAGTTATTTTCAACACATAACATCAACAAACTTTATTAAAAGTTTATGCCTCGTTTATTCAAGTACACTTCATCTGAGTTATTCTCCTTTAAAAACTTCTTAAAGCTTTCAATTCTTGAGCTAGAGCCACTAGTCTGGAATAAGAACTAAGCGGAATAATAAAATCTTATTAATTCAAATAATACATTATGCAATAAGTTGGCTTTTTTATGCAAATATAAACACTCAAACATTTTTGCTCACTGCTAATTTTGCCGTTTTGGTGCTCAAAAGTAATCATATCGACGAAATATTCGTTTTATAGCCAATCAAAAATGCGAGTAGCTTGCTGAGGTCGTCCAACCTTCAGCCAGTTACTCACACAGGCCACAGCGCAGCTTGAATCGAAAATGAAATGGGTATTTACTGTGACTCTTCTCGTGCTTATGCTAAATAGTGTAATACCTACTAGTAATTTTTAGAAATGCACTTATTAAATAGACGAAACTATAACAGAATTGGCACTTTCTGAAGCAAAATGTACAGAAACAACTTTCTAGCTCCAAAAAGGTAAACAAACAATTGTCAAAGGCTGTTACTCTTGAATAAAACGAATAAGTTTCATTTAAGACGAACAAATCTGCCTTAAGATCATCACTAGTAAAAACAATCTTCAATAAATGCTGTTGATTTCATGCAAGGTGACTTGGTTCCATCATTGTTTTGATGTGGTTTGGATTAAAGGTAATAACAATTGATGGCGGCTGCATGCGTTTTGTTCGCTTCGAACGGCAGCCATGTTTAGAAAGAATTGAAAAAGTGGCGTAGCCTTTTGTTTTTACAGGAAACTTATGTCTTCGTACATTAATGAATGATATTATTTTTGAGGCGCTTTGTTATTTTTGTATGTTTTGGGTGGCATATCAACGACAAAGTGGGTATGGCACGGAAAATTTTGATTCCCTGTCATCAATGATCTGTCAGGCAATTTTGATGCATTAGCCATTTCAATTTGATGAAAATTAATTCGCAGTTCAATTAACATTTCATCCATGAAACAAAACTAGTTCGCATCTGCATAATGCTGAGGTAAAAGATTTCATTTATCATGCACTATTAGCATTTTTGAGAAAGACAGCTAAAAGATCAACACGGTTCAAGCTATTCTTGTTAAAGTTTTATGAAGTTCTTATAACCAATCATCAGTGTTAGTACATAAATACAACTAGTTTCAAAGCAGTCTTCAAAACCAGTCTTGAAGATCTCCTGAAGAGTGGGCCAGATTAATCTTTTGGATAGTTTATACCTTTTTTATCTCGGATTTGCAGAACAAAGAGCTTTATTGCTAAGTTTTATTATTCAATCTTAGAAATTACTTCAGGATTGCCACAAAAGTATAATTGTTACTTGGGGATAATTGTTGACCAAAATATCTAAAACAGCGGCTTAAAAATAATGATGACGGCTGTTTTAAGGAGTATTAAGCTCTGAAACCACGTGGCTAAAGAGGGCAACTTTTTTATTTCTGTGTATTTTAACCTATGCTGATACTACGCTCAATACGGCAACTGTAATTAGGTATTTTAGGCTCCGAAACCATGTAGTATAGGTACATTTGGTATGGAAAAGATGTCCGAATCCAAAATGGCGGTTGTTTAAAGGAGTTATGCTCTTAATGAAGCCCTGCATTATGAGTATATTTGGTAAGGAAAAAATATCCGGAGTCCAAATATGGCGACCTAAATATCTAATACAGTGGCTCAAAAATCATGATGACGGCTGTTTAACCCTAAAAGAGATACCTGGGGTCCATTGGACCTCAGGCACCTTTAAGAGCTCGTTTTTGATGGAACACACTCAGCGAGGTGACGAAACTGAGGCCATGAGGGTATCCCTTTTAGGGTTAAAGAAGTTTTGAGCTCTGAAACCATCAATATGGTTACATTTGGTATAAAGAAGATATCTGGAGCCTAAACATGGCGACCAAAATATTCAGGATGGCGACTATGCATTCAATTGGCGGCTCAAAATTTCTAGATAGCGGCTGTTTAAAGGAGTATTGGCCTTTGAAACGATGTAGGGATAATTTGGTATGGGGTAGATTTCCGGACTCTGGGGGTCCAAAAAATGTTGACCATAATATCTAAGATGGCGGCCCAAGTTCAAAATGGCGAATGGTTTATTGACTTTTGACTGTGAAACCGTACAATATGGGTATACACTATACAGTGTTCCGATTTTATCACAGTCTTTGTGCAACAGACATTATTTCCAAATAACTTTGTGTAACTTTTGAAAATAAATCACCCTAATGTTCTTCCAGATAAATGTTTCAATGATTATGGGGAGTCTGTCCGGAGTCTAAGAATAGTGACCAGAAAATCCATGATGTCTCAAATCAAGATAGCGGTGCCCAATTAAATATTACGATTTTCAATGGAGTTTTTAATCTGAAACCATGCAATATGGATAGGATCATGTGAAAGTTGTCCGGAGTTCAAAAACGGTCTAAAAAATACAAAACATAGTCATATATAGTGTAGGAAAGTGATAATGTTTTTATAAAATAATGAGTACCGTAAAACGGGGTATCATTGATCAGCGGGGTAACATTGATCGGCTTGACCGGCCTCATGAAATGTTCAAACAAGCATTTTACTTTAAACCTTTTTCTTCTATCGAATAGTATATTGTTATCTGCTATTATTTTGCTAATAAATGACATGTAATTCATGAAAATTGAATTTCATAAACATTGAAATAAATCGATTTTTCCATAACTGTGTTTGGTAACGCAATGAGATACATTGTCAAACATTCATGCATAGCATGAATACAAGATGCAATATGAGGTTCGAAATCACTGTAGTATTTCAACATGATATCCTAGAGTTGGATTCAATAAACGAAACTTTGATGAGAATGCTATTTTTCAATAAAATATACGATTTATTAAAAGTAAGCTATCAATTCCTTAAGCCATTGCCTACCTTTAGGCGTTATTCGCGGTTTGGAGGATTTTAATCCTAAAATAACTCAAAAAGTACATAACTTGTAAGAATTTGGATAACAAATTCGAAATCAGCGACCCCAATTTTAGTAAGTAAGGGTATTTTCAACACAAACAAACATTGATCACTGACCTGATCAATGTTACCCCAAATCAACAAAATCAATAATTCAAATAAAAAGCCTATTTAAACATGTTTTAAAGTTTTACAATACTTTTTCGAGTAGCTTAACACATACTCAGAGGGCCAGTACTTGTTTTAAAAATATAAAATATGCAACGTTTGCTTTAACAAGAGAATTATTCATAAAAGATCGACAATTCTGATCAATGTTACCCCGGATTACGGTACATAGATGATTTGCTTCGGTGTTCCGAGACATGTGCTCGTTGTTAGGGACAACGAGAAGAAACGGTCGTAGTAGTCGGGAACCATCGAGGAAGGGAGGATTGGCTGATACGTGGTGACATAAAGATGCTGTTCCAGAGTACTTGCGGTTCTTGCGCTCTGGAAGGATTAGGTACTTACCTTACCGGTCAGGCTAAGGCCGGGGTGTCCTCTGCTGTACATAGTAGCCGCCTCCATTCCACTCGGTCCATGGCTGTTTGTCTCCAGTTCCGCACTCTGCGTAGGGTCCGCAGATCGTCCTCCACTTGGTCGACCCACCTAGCTCGCTGCGCTCCACGTCTTCTTGTACCGGTCGGATGACTCTCGAGAACCATTTTAGTCGGGTTGCTATCCGACATCCTGATGACGTGACCCGCCCACCGTAGCCTCCCGATTTTCGCGGTATGGACGATGGTTGGTTCTCCCAGCAGCTGATGCAGCTCGTGGTTCATTCGCCTTCTCCAAGTCCCGTCTTCCATCTGCACTCCGCCGTAGATGGTACGCAACACCTTCCGTTCGAAAACTCCAAGGGCGCATTGTTCCTCTGCACGTAGGGTCCATGTTTCGTGCCCATAGAGGACGACCGGTCTAATCAACGTTTTGTAGATGGTTAACTTCGTGTTACGGCGAACTTTATTCGATCGTGGAGTTCTGCGGAGTCCAAAGTAGGCACGATTTCCTGCCACAATGCGCCTCTGAATTTCTCTGCTGGTGTCGTTGTCGTCGGTCACCAGTGAGCCCAAGTTCACGAATTCTTCAACCGCCTCGATTTCATCACCGTCGATATGAATTCGGGGTGGCGGGCGCGGTGATTCCTTCCTGGAGCCCTTTGCCATCATGTACTTTGTGTTCAACACATTAATGACTAATCCGATTCGCCTGGCTTCACTCTTTAGTCGGATGTACGTTTCCGCCATCGTCTCAAATTTACGACCAATAATATCAATATCATCGGCGAAACCAAGCAGCTGAACGGACTTCGTGAAAATCGTCCCACTCGTGTTTATCCCCGCTCTTCTTATTACACCCTCCAAAGCAATGTTGAACAGCAAGCACGAAAGACCATCACCTTGCCGTAACCCTCTGCGAGATTCGAAGGGACTCGAGAGTGTCCCTGATACTCGAACTACGCACATCACTCGATCCATCGTCGCCTTGATCAACCGTATCAGTTTATCCGGGAATCCGTATTCGTGCATAATCTGCCATAGCTGTTCTCAATCGATTGTATCATACGCCGATTTGAAATCGATGAACAAGTGATGTGTGGGCACGTTGTATTCGCGGCATTTCTGCAACACTTGGCGGATGGCGAACATCTGATCCGTTGTAGCGCGTTCACCCATTCACAAATTCTAAAATGACATTCTAAAGTTTTTCTACTTTATGCAATGTGAGGCTCTAAAGGAACCAGTGTGCGTTGCTAGCGACAGGTTGCATTTTTTTTTCCTGTTACAAATTTTCTCAAGATTTTTTTTCAATTCTGATTTTTGAATTCTGTGGTGTTGGGCTGTGATACGGTTATCGGTGTGAAACAATAATTCAATAAGTGCGAAGTTTGGAATAAAATCCCAATCAGTGTAGGTTTTTCGGTAAAAGTGCCTACGAACTTGCTACGAACTCTGCTGTGGTTCGGGTGAACAATTTCCGTGGCCTTCAGTAATTGTCGACGAAAATAGGGGGAAAAGGAAGATCCAAGTGCCGTCCAGAAGAAGATGCGGGTCATGCAGGAAAAGGGCCAAAAGTTTATAAGCAACGAAGAGCTCAAGGTGATCTTGCTAGAATGGCGCAAGCGGGTGGACATCCTACGGATCATCGTGACGCTAAGCATTGCTTTGATTCCGACGCACTTCTTCCCGGCGACCGGAAAGGGCAAGCGGTGTTTCTTCGATGAAGATATTTTGAAATTTGTGAGAATGTTCCTTTTAAATTTACACTGTTTAGTCGATTCACGGGAGGAGTGCTTCTTCAAAAGCATTTGTATTTTCTGAACTATTTATTGACTTTTATCATTGCTTATTAATGCATTGAAGAGTAGAGGACAAACATTTACTATGCCGATTTGCATTAATTTTATAAATATTTATGAGATAGGCTTTTATTGAGAGGTCATGGGACCATAATATTTTAGCTTATTTTCTGAGAGCAAGTAAAGGCGCTTAAGCCTAGGCATTAGGGCCAGGGCACGAACCAAATACCTGTGTCCCATCCCAAGAAGGACCAAGGACCAAGGGGTGACATTAACCTTCTTAGCATCGTCACCCCCCACCGATTTTCACCGTATTTTACTTTTTTATAAACTGAGCGGTTGGTACGAGATGTCCCCACTCATTGAGATGTGAAAGTGGAGAAATTTGTGTACTTTAAATTTATGCTGATCGAAGAAAACCATGAAAAAGATCTGCCAAAGTGAACTAAGACAAAAAAAAAATTCGAAAATATTAAAGAGATTCGAACTTGGATCACTTAAAGTGATAACCAAGCACGTTACCTCTAGGTCATTTTGCCTAGCTGAAGGTCAGTCGTTAAGTCTGAATCATGTTTTAAACATTCTTCTCTAGCATGGTTTTCGTGAAAACGCCATTTTTCGATCAGCCAAAGCGAACCAAGGGTTTGATTTTTTTTTCAAGCTTTATTATTCTTATTAGCCTTGTTGTTCAATGACGGCTTCTGTGTTAAATTATCAGTACTTATGAGGTGTCGACATAACGCAGGTATTTGAAGCCAGGTGATTTTTGTATTGTTGGGAATAAATAGATTCTAAAATGCAGTGGATTTAGTTCGGTCTGGCTGAATGTGATTTGGAAAAATGGCGATCAACACCATCGAAACATAATTTCATCCTCCAACATCCGTATTTCTAATAACGTGTTCAATTCTCTCACAGATTGTTATGATGAGTCGGTTAGAAGTTAGAAATTTGACAGCGATGAGCAGAACTTGAAATGTTCTTCATCTGGAGCAAAACTGGAACATTTCGCTGATTCTATGGAATTGTTTACAGTTCACTCTGGCTGGATGCAATTTTAATTTTTGCATGTTCTGCCAAACAGAAATTTTGAATTTACTCCACGAAGAGCTGTCAGAATTACTGCATTTTTACATGGAAGGAGGATCACCAATTTCTTCATCCAATGGTTAAGAAAACTCAATTTTTCAAAAAATGGTCTTTGGTTCGGTTTAGCAGAACCCCGACCGTTTTTATTGTGGAATTAAAATCGCTGCACAGTAGGCCTGGCCGCTTTAATGCTTGCAATGCATCTCCGATGTACTGCAATGATTAATAATGCCAAGAAAAATGGTGGATGTAGTCGTTTCTACCATTTTACAGGATTCTTTCAATGATTGGCTGTGTATGTGTAGACTAGACTAGATTAGACTTATGCAATGTTACGCAATCTTGGTATATTGTGCAGGGGGGCAGATTGAATATTACGTTCTGAAAATCGAAAATGGCGAACTTCAAATGAATTTTGGATCATAGTCTTGGATTTAATGAATGCCGATCATAATCCTTATATCAAATATAGCCATATTGCGTGGATTGAAAAAAACGGTTTTTGTTATGTTGTTGTTAAATTCTAGTGGACAATGATGGACTGTACAATATACCTTAACGTCAGCAAGTCTTATAGACAAAAAAACACAAACGACTCAACAAATGACCAATGACCAAAGTTACCATGAGGGTATTCTAAACAGGCAATGTCCAACTCTTCGTTCATCTTATAAGACGTAACGTACTTTGTTTAGTTCATTGAAAAGTAATCGAATTAGATCTTGCAAATAGCAGCAGCATTAGCTTAACATTTTACAGTACGAATTGATGAAATCGAAGAAAATATTATCATTGCGCACGTCGTTTCATAAGAACAAAGTTTTTATGCCTCTGACAATATTAAAGAATATCAAACAAAATAGAAGCCAGTTAACCGACATAATTGCTTGTGCCATGAATAGGATTTTTGTGAAATGGATAAAATGCGATATTCATCAACATGTCACTTGAGTTTAGTTGAAATGGTTTCCCGAAAGCACGAGAAAGGCACCATCACCACTAGGTGGATTAATTAGGGTTTTTGATTTCAAATACAGTAAAACGAAAGTGGTTGCATTATTATCAAAAGCAGTATAGATGAGAAGAACATCATTTTCCGCGCCACTTGCCACTATGAATAGTGTAATTGTTTCATCAAGATGGCTAGTATCGTTAACGGAAACAATGCAACTGTTTACCCCGTGCTAGCTAGTTCACACTTTCAGTGCCCCATATTGTCTCGTTGCAGTCAAAGAGATGGATCCCACTTTCACTCATCTCTGTTACAGGCAAAGCATTTTGCAGATTATGCCTTCTTGCGATGGTTGCACCGAAGACGCACAGGACGGCAAGACAAGCCCGGGCTAATCTTCTATTGTGCTTATCGAAGTGCTTCCTCACTTATAGCAGAGCTCCGGTATTCATGGCTGCTAGAGGCAGAGTAAAGTGCAACACGAGAACAACGACGACCGACGCTAGTTAGCTTTTCATTAAAGATTAGTGTTTATATAGTTTAGCTCGTCCAGCTCGAGTTGGTCGAGTATTATAAGGTGGTGAAACCAATTCAAGCCAGTCGAAAGAAGATTATAGGTGCTTAATGAAGATGTTTGTTGGAAATGGCGATAATAACCATCGATTAGCTTGCGAGGAACAGCTGTTTGACTGTTTCACTGCATTAAGCACTACTATTTGATGTATTGCGTGCAGCGTTCAAAGGCGTAGGAGTTTTCAGCGATGCTTGAAAGTGATTCTCAAACGGAAATACAGTAAAATTTTGCTACTAGATCAATAGTACTAGACATATAATTTTTTTGTGATTGTAGCATAAAATAATCCGGTGTATGTTGTATTTGATTCCTATGCGATCAAGAAACAAAGTTCGTACTGTTGGGGATATTTATTGAAAACCACTGGCTCAAATTACGATTAGCGCCAAATCTGCGAACTGCATAAGTTCTATCCATTAGTGTTATCGTCATACCTTCGATAATCGTTTGCTGATGTGTTTTTAATTTTGGGAAAATGTTGCACGTCGAGATGATTGTAAATGGACTGAATTAAATCATTCACCTACTTACAACTTTCCCAAACAACCAACGGTGGGTGGCTATTGATTATTCCGTCCTGAGAAGTGGGCAGCAATACCTAATGAACCTGCTAATGAGCCATTGCTTTGGTGTGCCTAGCAGCACTCAGTCAACAGGGTACGAATCTGCAGGTGATTAATCAAGTGAGATAACTAATTTGCATAGCCGTGTAAACATCAGCTGGAGCAAAGTTGAAGAACATAAACTGCCACCTCGTTACCGCGGATCACTACCGGTGGGAATGTGCTAGCGTGCGTGCGTGTGTATTTAGTAGCGTTATTGCTCCAGAATCAGAGTTTATTAATTATTCAATCTCGAGTGATGACGATGGGGCGCGCCGGTGACGTGACTTGAGTTCAAGAAAATTTAGAATGTTTACTTATTGCCGCCCGGCAGTCGTTATGGTGAGCTTGCGTCATGGAAGTTTGGATGGAAATGCCGAATGATGGTATATGTCAGGAAGTAGTACGTGTTTCTCATGGGTCATGAAAGTAAAAAAAAAACTCTATTTTGGCTTTCTGTGCAGTTGGTTCAGAAACCAGATTGCCCTAGCGGAAGTTTTTCCTAATTTTATTTATTGTGTAGAGGTTGAACTTTGAGGTCAATGGCATCCATCGCCACACACAGACTGTGCCCAGCCCATGTTTCGAGTAAAACGCAATGCTTCTTCTTTTCCATTGCTCTGCGTTCCTACTAGAACATAATCTGCCCCTCTTCTATTTAATGTTCATTGAGAACTCTTACAGTTATTCGTTGAAGGGCTTTTTTGCCTAATATTGCATGAATTTGTATATTGTGTGGAAAGCACAACGATGCACTAAATATACCAAGGAAATTCATAAAATTTCCCAGCTGATACTTCTCAAGATTAACGATTCTAAGCCTTATCCACTTGCATACTTGCCAACTTATGCCGCATTTGGGAGTCGAAACCTCTCGAAATTCGGATAAAATTGGCCTAGTTCATTCAAAATATGCATATTTTAGCTAAAAAACAAAGAACATTCGAGGTATATCTTAAAGAATCTGGCGGTTCCAAGTGTTCGCATCCTCCCTTTCCTTTCTGTAGGCCGCTAACCGAACACATCTCAATCCTCCTAACGCCTTTAAACGCCTTGAAATGCATTGAAACGCCTCGAAACGCAATGAAACGCTTTAAATTTTGCTGAAATTTTCCAGAAATCCCTGTAAAACCGACCTAAGAGTCCTTGTGTCTCCCCGAAATTTCCATGAAACCTTCTGAAACGCATTGAATCGCTTCAGGAATCCCCGTAAAATCCCCAAAGAACTGGCCAGAGTCCCCTAAAACTGCTCTGAAATCTTCTGGAACGCTCTCAATCACCTTGAAACGCTTCTGGGGTTTTCTGGAATCAACCTGAAAGCCCGTGTAGCCCCCCAGAGTCTCTCTGAAACCGTCTGAAACGCCTTGAAATGCCTTGAAATGCGTTGAAACATTAGAATAACTAGTCACAAAAGTCCAATGTCACGACTGTTTGTATGACTAATATTAAGTTTTTCACGCCTCTACAGCGTCGCTAGCGGTACTAGAAGCGTCAAATAAATTTTGGTTTCCAAAACAAAACATCGACGCGTCAAACAATCAATTATAACAATAAAAGTCATCAATTTATTTAAATAGGAAAAGTGCCTACAGCACCATTGGAGTTCTAGTGTATTTCTATTGTTGAAACGCTTTGCAATGCATTAACACACTTCTAAAACCCCCTTTTAAGTCCCCATGGAACTCACCTGCGAGCCCGTTTAGCGTTTTTAAACAGCTCTGAAACCGTCTAAACCGTTAAACGCTTCTAAATTCCCCCTTTCAAGCCACCATGGAACCGACTTGAGAGACCGTGTATCCCCCAAAATTCCTCTGAAACCTTCTGAAATGCCTTGAAACCCCAGACCTGATACCCTGAAATGCCAGACCATCAGACATTCTTGGAACTGACTGGAACCATAGAAACGCCTGTAAAACCCACTCTGAAATCTCCGTGAAGCTCTTCTGAGCGCCCTAAAAACCTCACTGTTAGCTAATCAAAGGACTTGCAATGCTTTGAAACGACTTGATATACCGCTGACACCCTCCTGAAACTTACTTGAGAGCTTGATTTTCACCTTAATTAGACCCTCTTTGAATCTTCCATATACTTCCCAAGTAGATGGAAACATGAAACAAATAACATATTCAGTAATTATTAATTAAATTACTGAAGCTAAGCTTACCTTAGACTGACTGTACGCACATGCCAATAGTTGCTCATGAGCATGAGACACGCTAACGTTATTGTCAGCCGTTAGCAAGGAACAGAGGTAGACGAATTATTCTACCACCTCGAATGTATTCCCGTCTATCGTAACATTGCTGCCGCACCACCAGTCCGACCTTTGCTGCTTCTCGTTTCAGGCGGGTGTACAGTTCTGCCACCGTTCCAAAAGTTTTAGCAATAATATCAATTTCATGAAGATCGTACAAAAAGTCTTTGGATCGTACCTCGGCTGTTGAGCTCGGCTCACCTTTCAGGGCGATGTTGAAGAGTAGGCAGAAAAGTCCATCATCTTGTCGTAGTCCCCGTCAAGATTCGAATGCACTGGATAGTTCACCCGAAATTCTTATGCTGTTCTGCACACCGTCCGGTGTTGCTCTTATCAGTCTTTTAAGCTTCCCGGGAAAGCTGTTCTCTTCCATGATGTTCCATAGCTCTGTGCGGTCGATACTGTCATATGCCGCCTTAAAGTCGAAGATCAGGTGTTGCGTTGGGACCTGGTATTCACGGCGACGTATATCTCAAGATCATGGTGAGGTAGAAGTATAGT
This sequence comes from Aedes albopictus, assembly GCF_035046485.1. Taxonomy (NCBI): domain Eukaryota; kingdom Metazoa; phylum Arthropoda; class Insecta; order Diptera; family Culicidae; genus Aedes; species Aedes albopictus. The sequence goes on along the minus strand of NC_085138.1, from coordinate 290,530,019 downwards.
GTCTTCGGCGAATTTGTTTAGCAGGTTAAGAACTAACTGGCAACGGGGACTTTGGTTCGCAATTCAGTCGCTAGGCGGCGCCAGTGTCAAAAATGTTCAAACCCTCATATCTCAGAAACCTGATAAGATAGAATGATGCTGTCTTCGGCAAAATTCTTCAGCAAGCTCAGAACTGTCTGATAGTAAAGTCTTTGGTTTGGGATTTATCCACTAGGTGGCGCATTGCGTCTGAAAAATTCAAACACGTATATCTCGATACCCTAATGAGGTACAAGAATGCCGTTTTCAGCAAAGTTGTTCAGCAGACTAAGAACCAAGCTAAGAACTATCTGTCAATGGCGTCTTTGGTTCGAGAATCGTTCTTCCTGGAATTTCTTCAGGAAATCCTTCCAAAAGTTTTCCTGAAGTTCCACTAGGAATTTCCTTACGACTCCCTCCAGGAATTTCTCCGGGAATTCTTCTTAGACTCCCATTTCTCCAGGACATTTTTCGGGATTATTTCCAGGAATTCTTTCGGGTATTTCTCCAGGAATTCTTCCTGAGGGGAATCTCCCAGGAAGGAGGATTCCTTGAAGAATTTTTCAAAGGAATTGCTGGAGAAATTACCGGTGGAATTCCCACAGAAATTTCCCAAAGAATTCCTGGAGGAAATCCTAGAGGGATTTTCAGAGAAATACTTGGTGAAATTCCCAGAGGATTTCCTGAGAAAATCCCGAAGATTTCCTTTAAAAATTCCCGGAGGAATTTCAGAAGAGTCCCCGGAGGAATCCCTGGAAGAATTCCTGGAAAATTTTCTGGAAGATTTCCAGAAAAATTCCCAAAACAATTCCTGGAGGATTTCCTGGAGAAATTCCCGGAGATATTATCGGAGGAATTCCTGGAGAAATTCACGGAGGAATTACAGGATTAATTCCCGGAGGTATTCGCAAAGAAAGTCCTAGAGGAATTCAGGGAGAAATTCTTAAGGGCTTTGTGAGGAAAAAAAAAACACGGAAGACTTCCTGAAGAGGTTCCTGAAGAAATTCCCAGAGGATTTTCTTGAAAAAAAAAAACGACAGATTTCCTTAGAAAATTCCCGGATATATTCCTAGAGAAACTCCTGGAAAAATTGCCGAAGAAATTTCTTGAGAAATTCTTGGAGGAATTCCTATAGAACATCCCGGAGGAATTCCTAAAGAAATTCCCGGAGAAGTTCATGGAGGAACTCTCGGAGGCACTCATGGACGAATTCCTGGGGATCTTCTTCTTCTTTATGGCTCTACGTCCCCACTGGGACTTGGCCTCGCCTCGCCCGCCTCTTTGAGCACTTCCACAGTTATTAATTGAAAGGCATTCTATTCCTGCCATTGCATGAATTTGTATATTGTGAGGCAAGTACAATGATACACTATGCTCAGGGAGTCGAGAAAATTTTCCCGACCGGAACGGGAATCGAACCCGCCGTCTCTGGATTGGCGATCCATAGCCTTAACCACTAGGCTATCTGGAGACCTGGTGATCCTGGGGATATTATCAGTGAAATTTTTGGAGAAAATCTTGGAAAAAAGTCCGGAGGAATACCTGGAAAAAATCCCAGAAGAATTTCTGCAGGAATTGCCGAAGGAATTCCTGAGAACTACTACTACTTGATGGGAGTCCTAGATGGAATCCTGGGAAAATTTCCGGAGGAATCCCCGGAGGAATTCCTGAAGTATTTCCGGAAGATTTTCTGAAGAAATTCCTGGAGGAAGTTCTTTAGGAATTTTCAGTGGAATTCTGGGAAAAATTCCCGATGGAATTCCCGGTGAAGTTCCTGGAAAAATTCCCGGTAAAAAAAACGGAGCAAAAGAAGCAATATTGTAGGGCGACAAAATTTGTCTGCAGGGGGTAAAAGACGGTGTTAAAGAATTTCATCTTGCACCACCGTACTCGACCGTCTCCTATCATTCTAAATGGCTCTTAGCATGCTGAAGAACTATGCTGAAAATGGAATACTTCTTGTTCATTAGGGTGTTCATACAAATATTTTCTTAATACTAGACGGAACCTATCGAATATTAGAACCAAGGACACCAGATACGTCTTACTTCCTCTTAACTTTCGTATCAATTTTCTGGACGTTTTCGGATTTTTTAGATAACATTGTTTGAATGTTTTGATTGCTGGTGTCACCTTACAGAAAACGCCATGCTTTTAGCTTATTACAGTAACGAGATTATGAACAAGATACACGTGTTTAAATAGTATACAAAAGGTGCCTCCTAGCGAATAAATCACGACTAATAGACTCAACTATCAGACAGTTTTAGCTTGCTGAAGAACTTCGTTGAAGACGGCATCGTTCTATCTTATCAGGATTCTGAGATATAGAAGTTTGAAGATTTTTAACTCTGGCGCCACCTAGCGGAAGATTCTCAAACCAAAGACGCCATGTTGCCAGATAGTTCTTAGCCTGCTGAACAACTTTGCTGAAAACGGCATGCTTGTACCTCATTAGGGTATCGAGATACGCGTGTTTTAAATTTTCAGACACAATGCGCCACCTAGTGGATAAATCCCAAACCAAAGACTTTACTATAATATAGTTCTGAGCTTGCTGAAGAATTTTGCCGAAGACAGCATCATTCTATCTTATCAAGTTTCTGAGATATGTGGGTTTGAACATTTTTGACACTGGCGCCGCCTACCGTCCAAACCGCAAACCAAAGTTGCCGTTAGCCAGTTAGAAAACTTCTACCTCATCGGGATCTTAAGATATACGTTGCGCAAAGTATGTGACCAATTTTGGTACCCCAAGACAATCCGGAATAACTCCGGAACCATGTGGACCAGGCACCCATGTCCCCGGCATCATGAAATAAGAGTTTTCCGAGAAGTTGTGAAAATTTCATCAAAATCAATCGAAAAACAAAAAAGTTATGATTATTTTTGTGCTTTTCCGAGGGTGGAAATTGAACGTTGGCTGGATGAAGGTTAATGAATCTGGTCTTATTGAAGGGATTCAAAATTTGGTTGTTCTTTCCAGAGGAGCCTGAAGAACTTGCTCTTTTATGGGAGCATTCCCTTATGGGATTATTCCCAGAAATTCCTCTCGAGATTTATTAAAAAGTGTCTGCACGGATTTTGTTAGATAACTATGACTATGAGTTTATCGTGACAACATGCCACATGCCACAATACCCGTAACGTGGGTAGATCACCTTATAATGGTGCGTTACGGCGTAAGATCTACCATAACCAATTTTGATTTCGTAATTCTCCAGCATAGTTAATTAAAATGTAGGAGAATTATAAAACCAAAATTTGGATTACTTTTCTCTTTCTGTGTTTTGTTTTATATTTGTTTTTCGTTTTTTCACTACTAATATACCATTTGTTTCAGTGTTATCTGCTTGATTTTAACTTCAATTTTAATAAAATAACGATTTGTTTCAGCGCTGTTCAGGTAAATAAAGTTGTAATTGTAATGTAGGTCAATTAAAATTCTATGTATCATAATAATATTAATTATTGTTTCAGGTAATTGGTCAACTATATAATTAAATATATTTAAATTACATGAAACTTGGGATATTGGGAGGGGTAGCCTAAGGAAGCTAAATGAACTGGTTTCTGGACAAATGTTCGTGGGGTGGCCAGACTTTGTCACGAGATAACAACCATCGTGTTGACTTCTGACGGTCTCCAGTAAATTTAGCTTACCCTGCTACAACAAACCATCAGGTAGATCATTCCCTTCCGGTATGACTCTGCAGCCATAGGTAATCCTTGCGCTGATGGTGGGTACACAATCATCATCACAACATGCCACATGCCACAAGGTAGGTCAGCAAATTGAGAGACTGCATCTGTTGTTGTATTCGTTAAGGGAGAAGCCTATCCTTCATTAAGAGATGAACCAGCCTAGGGCTGAAAATCTCTATAATAAAGTAATACACTGAAGTTTTTTTTTACGACGGTAATGGTCCCGCGTAAAAAAAAACCGCGTAAAAAAAAACCGCGTTATTTCAAGACCCGTCGTAAAAAAAAACCGCGTTATTTCAAGACCCGTCGTAAAAAAAAACCGCGTTATTTCAAAAAACGTCGTAAAAAAAGTCAAGTCACGTTAGATGTGGTGCTGACTATTTTACGCGTGTTTTTGAAAAAACGCGGATTTTTTTTACGACGGTTTTTGAAATAACGCGGTTTTTTTTTACGACGGGTCTTGAAATAACGCGGTTTTTTTTTAGGACGGACCGCGTAAAAAAAACCGCGTAAAAAAAAACCGCGTAAAAAAAAACCGCGTAAAAAAAAACTTCAGTGTAATAATAATAATATTCTTCATTACACCTACAAAGCTAGCCATGAATATGTTTGACAACTCTCAGGTTATTTTGACATACCATATACATGCACGAAAAAGACGGATCATATATTCTTCTTTATCTGGTTACCGACTTTTTCATGCTCATGCTACATCTGTCAAAATGACCTGAGAGTTGTCAGTCATTTTGAGATTTATTTTGTTTGGCGTAATAAAGAATAAGGTATGACTGATATGCTCTTGCAGCAATCGTCTTGGTAGCGATCATTGAATCGTACGTCGGTAGTTTAGCATACTGTTCATTAATCCTTGAATTATTCATTACACCAACAAAGCTAGTCATGAAAATGTTTGACACTTCTCAAGTCATTTTGACAGACCACATTTTTTTGGGGGAGGGGGGTGTCTGGCCAAAGTCTACGCTCCATACAGATTTCAAAATTTTTGTATGGACGAAAGTCTACGAGGGGGAGGGGGAATCTGAGATGAGCGAAATTTGGTCTAAGTGGGTAATGAATAGCCCCTTTGGTAATGCAGCTGTAGTGTCCAAGAATTCTTGATGTTTTTTTAGTTATTTTTTTCCAGGATGATTCATTTAGGAGATTTTTCAGAAGTTGCTTCTACATTTTCTCCAGTAATTTCTGCGGAGATTACTCAAGGAGCTCTTGCTGGGATTACTCTAGAAATTCCGCTAAAATTCATCCAATAGTTCCTCCTGGGACTCCTCCATGATTCCTAAGCAACTCATATGGTTACAAAACAGTCACGGCAGCACATGTAAGGGTTGCTCAGAAGTCACTGTGAATTACTGCGCAACCATTACCGGCGCTGCCGTGACTGTTTTGTGACCATGTGACCATGTTTGGGTTGTATTTCAGGAATTCTTGAAGAATTACTGATGTGTTTCTTCCTGGACTTCCTGCTTGGATTTTTCCATGAATACCTGTTTGGATACCTCTAGGAATTTCTTGTGGGATATCTTAAGCAGTTTCTTCTGGGATTCCTTCAGGAGAATTACTCTTATCCAGATATTTCGGTATTTCGAATATGGTTATTACGATTTCTTCTGTACTGTCGTTGTTGAAACAACTATCGGTTTGTACAGTGCAATTGAGTAAACATTATGATAAGTTTTTAGTTCATAATATGTCACAATAGATCTAACAACTGGTCGTAGTGACTTAGATACCGTAAACTGGGGTGTCGGAAATCGACTTTCAAGGAAGTTACCATTCCATTTTAATATTTCGTCATTAGATTAAGAATGGTTAAAATATAATTGTTGCTTCCTTGAATGTCGATATCCGCGGGTGATTGAGTGATCAGGTTCACCCCACTGATCAACTACACCCCAGTTTACGGTACCCAACAGAGAATAAAAAAAGTTCATAATACGGATTAGAATCTGAAATATGCGTCTTCAAAATAACAGATCAAATAAGGATATTTTAACTGTCGTCTCGCAATTAGAATTCGAGCCATGAACAAGTGGATGTGGAAGTAGGTATGTTTATGTTTGATCATGAGCTAAATATTTACCTGAATCGATGCCATCCTGGATGCGTTGAGCGTTGGAACGTGCTTTCCTAAATGTGACTGTTTCCATTTTGCTGTTTTTCCGATTAATACTGCATTCCTTGTTGCTCGTTTGAATCCAATCAGCGGGATTATTGTATTCGCAAAAACTTTACTGGTGTTGAACTCGAAGCTTATATTTTTCTAATTTGTATTACAATCACTAAATTTATCAATACGCCAACCTTTGTATTACATTGCATCTATGGTTGACCACAATTATCACGAAAGCCTTTTCCGAAAGAAGCCTTTTTTTCGAAAATGCACACACCATTATTCATTTCCACTTGTGATGCAAAGCTGCGGCGGTACCTGCAAGCAAAGAGAAGAACATTTTTTAATAATTTCGTTGATATTTTTTACTACATGAAGGCTGTTATGGCGTAAAAATTTCCACAACCCGCTGTGATGCACATTGCACAGGCTATCTATCTAGCGCCCGGGATGCTGTTTTAACGCACGACAGAATGTAATTAAAATTTTATTACACTCAGCTTCTCGAGCTCAGGCCTGCCCAACCGAGTGGTGACGGGGGCTGAGCCGATGTTATTAAAACTGGCTTTAATGAAAAATCTGAACCACTGGGTTGGCAACAATCAATGCGTTCGCCGGTGTGTGGTGCCATTTTTAACATGTACGTCGAACTGAATGGAGGAAACGTTGTCGTCTTGGTGTAATATGTATGTATAATCGATGAATGAAATTTTCAGATAATTTATTCAATAGGATAATGCCCATAATGTTCCGTATTGGTAATTTGGATAATCAAGCAATCGAATGTTCCTTTTTTCCCATTTATTTGTTTTTAAATATTTTGAGGAAAGCTAATGAAAATGCTTTTTTGTTTGCACTTTACGAATGATCTGAACAAATATATATGAATATGTATGTATTGAAGTTGTCAGTAGAATGTAACCGGTGTGTGGTGTCATTTTTAACATGTACGTCGAACTGGATGGAGGAAACGTTGTTGTCGTCTTGGTATAATATGTATTATCGATGAATGAAATTTTCAGATATTTTATTCAATAGGATAATGCCCATAATGTTCCGTATTGGTAATTTGGATAATCAAGCAATCGAATGATCCTTTTTCCCATTTATTTGTTTTTAAATATTTTGAGGAAAGCTAATGAAAATGCTTTTTTGTTTGCACTTTACGAATGATCTGAACAAATATATATAAATATGAATGTATTGAAGTTGTCAGTAGAATGTAATCAATATACTGATGAAAATTGATATATCAGATTCACCTGTATGATGGTTATATTCGTGTGCGATTTTAAGAAAATAATGCACAAAAAACATAACCGACTATGAGAAGAATTCAGGATCAACTCATATATAATCCATTCAGAACTTCAACGAATGTTTGGAAAGTTGTGTTACATGAGTAATTAAGCCATTTATGTTATTTCAAATTTTGTTAACCAACAAAATTAATAAAACCTTTAAGTCAACGCGGATACCTAGTGCATTTATTTGATAAACAGGTAAAAAAGATCCCATCTTCAGTGAGAGAAAATCTTTTAGCAATCCACTCCAGAAAGTTCAATCCAGTTTTTAATACCCCCCATTCCTTACTTTGCCTAATACAGCTTCATCCGAAAGGATGGTATTTTCTCGTGTTTTCTCGTTTTGGCGCAATATAAAATCACCCCCGAAGCAACTAGAGAGGTGCCAGTATGCGGTGCCGCCACCAAGAAAAAACGGATCTTGAATTATGCTTTGATGGAACGTTGCTTCCGTCGGTGGATTGGCTTGATGATGGCTGGCATCATCCGGCCAGGAGCAAACGTTAAAGTGGAAAACTTTTTGCGCCTCCAGTAATTTCATCTTTTCTGCCATTATATGGCCCAGCCGTTATCGTCGTCGTCGTCTTCGGCTGTCATCTTGTGCCATCTTGGCGTTATCATTCGCGAGAGAAAAGTTCTACACTCGATTCTACAGTCATTTTCACGTGGCTGTCGATGACGCTGGCAGGCATGCACGCGCCAATGATTAACAACACAATCCTTTTGCTCGACAAAACGCGAAAATTAATTCCGTGAAATGTGTCTGGCAAATCAGTTTCAAGGTTGGTTGGCTCTGTGATTGAAAGAAAAAAACAATCTCTTGTAGAATATGGACACAGTGCAAAAATGGCATTGGTAATCTCATGCTCCCAAATTCATCCTAATCGTAATAAGCGATAATGATTCCGGTTGATTTCTTTCTTTTTGTAATCATAATTGCTCATTTCTATCAAAACAAGCAGGTCTTTAATATTTGGCTTTGAGAAGGATAAAAATGAAAGCATCGTGGAGGAACTAACGGTCTCCTTATTCAATTGTTTTAGAGGAATTCTCCCACAACACCATGTCGTCAACAGCAGAATTAAAGCAGTTTATTAAACATTGGTCTGAAACTCACCACAACTAATTGGTGAAGATAGAGTCTCCAGCGGCAGCATTACGATAAGCGCCTCAATGGCGACGTTGCAAGTACCGAAGGTGGCGTGGTAACAGATATAGGAGTATGTACACAGGACGAAAGACTTCCGGTCCCTGACCTTCAAGAGTTGAAAAACAATAAAGCCACTGGAGCAGATCAACTGCCAAGCGATCTTCTAAAATACGGTGGAGAAGCACTGGTGAGAGCACTACACTGCGTCATTACCAAGATTTGGGAGGAAGAAGTATTACCGGAGGAATGGATGGAAGGTATCGTGTGTCCCATCTACAAAAAGAATGACAAGTTGGATTACGGGAACTACCGCGCGATCACACTACTGAGCGCTGCCTACAAGATGCTCAAATGTTATTGTTTGTGGGTCAATATCAGGCTGGATTCATGGGCGAACGAGCTACAACGGACCAGATGTTCGCTATCCGCCGGGTGTTGCAGAAATGCCGCGAAAATAACGTGCCCACACATCACTTGTGCATCGATTTCAAACCGGCGTATGATACGATCGATCGAGAACAGCTATGGCAGATTATGCACGAATACGGATTCCCGGATAAACTGATACGATTGATCAAGGCGACGATGGATCGAGTGATGTGCGTAGTTCGAGTATCAGGGACATTCTCGAGTCCTTCGAATCTCGCAGAGGGTTACGGCAAGGTGATGGTCTTTCGTGCTTGCTGTTCAACATTGCTTTGGAGGGTGTAATTAAGAGAGCGGGGATAAACACGAGTGGAACGATTTCCAGGAAGTCCGTTCAGCTGCTTGGTTTCGCTGATGATATTGATATTATGGCTCGTAAATTTGAGACGATGGCGGAAACGTACATCCGACTAAAGAGTGAAGCCAGGCAAATTGGATTAGTCATCAATGTGTCGAAGACAAAGTACATGGTGGCAATGGGCTCCAGGGAGGAATCAGCGCGCCCGCGACCCCGAATTTATATCGACGGTGATGAAATCGAGGCGGTTGAAGAATTCGTGTACTTGGGCTCACTGGTGACCGCTGACAACGACACCAGCAGAGATATTCAGAGGTTCATTGTGGAAGGAAATCGCTCTTACTTTGGATTCCGCAGAACTCTACGATCGAATATAGTTCGCCGTAGCACGAAGTTAACCATCTACAAAACGCTGATTAGACCGGTCGTCCTCTATGGGCACGAAACATGGACCATACGTGTAGAGGACCAACGCCCCCTTGGAGTTTTCGAACGGAAGGTGTTGCGTACCATCTACGGCGGAGTACAGATGGAAGACGGGACTTGGAGAAGGCGAATGAACCACGAGCTGCATCAGCTGCTGAGAGAACTAACCATCGTCCATACCACGAAAATCGGGAGGTGCGGTGGGTGGGTCACGTCATCAGGATGTCGGATAGAAACCCTACTAAAATGGTTCTCGTGAGCCATCCGACCGGTACAAGAAGACGTGGAGCGCAGTGAGCTAGGTGGGTCGACCAAGTGGAGGACGATCTGCGGACCCTACGCAGAGTGCAGAACTGGAGACAAACAGCCATGGACCGAGTGGAATGGAGACGGCTACTATGTACAGCAGAGGCCACCCCGGCCTTAGCCTGATCGGTGAGGTAAGTACGTTGGTCTTCTTGTTATTTTTGTACACATATACCTTAGGTAGTGCCATATAAGGGTATGCGATATACCGAAAAGTTTCGCCAATTACCCCTCGAAACGAAATTCCGCGGAATTCCACGGAATTTTACTAGGCGAAATTTATGATTTTGAATTTCGTTTCGTTTCGTCAAATTCTAAAAATTTCGTCTTCAAAAACTACTTTTTGACGAAACAAAACGGAATTCCGCGAAACTGCCAAATAATTTCGAAAAAAATATATAGTGCTAATATGTCGAGAAAACTATATCTTGAATCTACTATATAAAAGCATGGCTTTCGTCTTCATACCAGATTCCCGCAGAAATATTTGAAGTGATAGGGTAAAGGATAAAATAGAGGATAGAGAATAGTATATGTTCTAAGCCTGCTTCGCTGCATGACAGTCCAACCACGTGCAAACGCGCTTTGATTGTTCTACAGAAAGCAAAATGACAACAGACAAGAGTCGCCAGGCCCAAGCTTATTGGGAAACGATGCTCTAAGAAAACATTGAATCACACCCAAGTGATAGATATATTTGGGAAAATATCTTTGCAAATACTAAGAAAAAACGGTGGAGACGCAGTTGATAAAAGTTTTGAATCTAGAAGGCGTATTTTTACAGAATTCAGGTGCAAAATTCCGGAAAACTTTATGAAGGGAATTCTTAAATGTTATGAAATTTCCACGAATTTTTATAAGCACTTTCAGGTATATTTTTGACAGGAAGCTCGAACCAAATGCCAAAAAAAAAAAATGTTCAGCGGATGTTTCAGGAGTATTTTATGTACAAATTTCGGTAAAATAACGTTCATTAGCTGCATTTTATGAGTTTATTTTTCAACAAGCCCCTAGCCAGGGATGGAGAATAGTGAAGATTGCAGCTGAGCAGACACAAACAGAAAACAAACCTACTCGTAAAACACAGTGGCCCCAGAATACTCGCATTTCTTCACACATGAGCAAGCGAAGCTGGCACACACTCGACTGTGATTCCTTAAGCAGTTCTGAGCTGAAAACGTATCAACTCAACTGTCAGCTTTGCTCTTCATCACAAGAAAGCACATAGCATTAACTGATAGATTATAATTGGATCTGTTACTAAAACCACACTAAAATGCACTTTCCGCAGCTCCACTAGTTTAACTCGCAAATATTTTGCTTCGTACTCACGAAGCAAGTGGGTGCGAATAAAGTCACACACGGCTTACTCTCTGATCCATTCGGAAGCTTGTATTGGTTCTTCACTCCCTAAGTAGAGGTGAAGTACAGACGATCAAAACGTGATATTGGTTTGATTGATATAAGAGATAAAATATCTGAAAATAATATGTGTTTCAGATATTATTTTCAGATATTTTTTTCTGGAAAATCTGAACAAAATTTGATATTTCAAGATCTAACAAATAGCTTGCTGCTATTGGTTAGATCTTACAAGATTTAAATATGATCTGATGATGATGTTCCAGTAGTAAATTTTAGATATTATTTTTAGATCTTTTATCTTTTACATTAATCAAATCAATATACATTTTGATCCCAATATCAAAATATGCTATTATTGAGCTCTTTTCCTCTACCCGGGTCGTAAGTTGCTCCCTGGCTAACATCAGGTGATCAGGAGTGGAATTCCCAGACTCTCGGTGTGAGAAGTGTGCATTTTAAGTATCACACCAAGTCCAACCTCATTAAAAATTGACTCCAGACCTATCTGGACAATTTTTGGTTGCATTCCTAGAGATAATAAGATGATAGTGTCCACATTTAAGAACAATATTCATTAAATTTAAAGATTGTAGATGTAGATTGTAGATTTTTTTTTTCTGTGAGACATACATGAATAACAAATCATCCTAAAAAAAAGTTTCCCGAAGTAATTTATATATTTCGACCATATGTCACAAGAATTTTCAGCTAAATACTTCCAGAAGAGTTTATTGAATTATCATGCATGGAGTTGTAGAATTCCATCACAATTCTTGACAACAAATTTATTAAAAAATAGGAATGGAACTTTGCTTAGTTTCTACAAATATACAGAAATGAGCATGAGCATGAGCATGAGCATAATTGACCGCAGGCGGTAGCTCCTCTGTTATTGCAAGGAGAACTGCAGTTACACAAAGAACTAACAGATGATGCTTGGGATTAGCTTTCTCTTCATTGTGTAAATGCTGGAATCTCAATACTTTTCAATAAGCAATACCAGCGCCGGCTGCGTCCGAATGCAGGTCAATTGAGGATAGGGAAGGAAGTGATGACATGATTCTCGCTTAGGCCAATAACCGAGGAATTCTCTGCGTTACTACGAGAAATCACTAGGAGTTTGGACAGGGGAAATGGAGATGTGTTGAGGATTTCGTCGTGGTAAACGATAAGTTATTCATTCGCAACTAAGGAGAACACAATGCTAAACACCGACACATCTGTAGTTTGCGTTTCCGCGCGAGACAATGCTGAACGTGATCGATTTACAAGTATTAACAAAATAACACGTGATGAACAGATCAGAAAGATCTTACCGCATGGTTCACCGTCTATCTGTTACCGACCCTCTCTTTTTCCAGAAATTCATGCAATCTTTATTTGAGTCAACACATTTATTCATTTGGATTAAAATATTACAAATGTGGACACCGAAGATGACGAACCATTCACATTTTTGTGTACATGCAAAAAATGAAAGAAAAATATTTATTATCAACTAAATGTGCATTTGGAACTAGCGCCGACACATGACGTGACGAATTTTTCAATATTTGTTAGATAAATAAACAAAAATCAGAGCAGAATTTTATACATCCTTTAGCATTAATTATTATGATAAAATGGAACGAGCTCACCAATAAACATCTTTCGAAGTGTCCAGTGCGTATGTGCTGCAGCATCTTCCACTTACTGGCCTCGAAATCAAACTGAACCGCTACAACAACGCTACAACAGCAAAAAAACATAAGGTATTTTGATGAATTTCGTTAGTTTTTTTTCGCTGAGTGTATGTGAATTTTCCTTGATATTCTTAAATTAATTCTTTCATAAAATCACAAAGCTTTTGCATGCAAAACGAAAAAAAATTTCCTTCGATATGTGAAAACTTGTCGCATGCCCGTTCATATAGTTTTTCGTATAGTTTTCAACATTGCTTCATATGTACAAGTCTCAAGAAACAAACTTCTAGAGCTGTTATAATTTTCATTTTGTTCTTGCTCCCTTGCCATAAGCTTAGTGTGCTGGTTTAGTTCATCAAGAGATTTGTGCGCCTAAAACCGTGAGTAGGTGATTAAGTTTTTTTAGGTTAACAGTGAGGTGACGGTAGGTTGACGACTAATACGAACATGAATGGCTAAATAACATAGCTGAGTACACTTTGCTCCATGAGGTGTAGAGTTAAAATTTATAAAAAAGAAATTAAAAAAAAAATGCTCAATTTGTACCATATTGCTCCTTTTCCGTATTTAGTCATGTTTTCTAACATCAATCTTGGAGTCAATAAAACATTTAAGCACACAGTACATTTTTTATACAAAAAAGATATACCTACAAAATTCCGCAAAATTTTTACGGAAATTTTGTTTCGTTTCGAAAAATACCGAGTGAATCTTAATTTCGTTTAGATCTCACGAAACATTTTTACATTTCGTTTCGTATCGTACCGCATCGTCTCAAAAAATTTCCATATCGTTTCGTATCGTATCGCTTTGAAAAAATGCCATACCGCATACCCTTGCCATAATTGGTACAGGCATCCTATTATGTGGTTCTGAACATACTTGAGAAATGCTGCTCTATGCACAGGGCAGATAGGAGTTTAGAACTTCTATTGTATCCCATATTCGCCATTGTTTTTTCTTTAGTTTTCATTACATATTATGACTTGATATAAATCCCAGAATTGAACAAGAAAACAAAACAAATAATGCAGTTCTTGATGCCTTATACATATCGCATGTCTTCTCTCCTGAGGCACAAAGAAAATACATTTATACAGTGATAGACATTCGTTTAGCCGAGACCAAAAAAAGTGTCAGGAAACCCATACTAAAGATTTTATGATAAAACTTTTTTATCGTAGTTAAAGTATATCTAGTACTGTTTTATAAAAATGTGATACATCACACTTACATGTACACTGAAACAAAAACGAGGGTAAAAACCCTTCAAATGTCATTTTTTGGCTAGACATTCGTTTAGCCGAGGTAAATGAAAAATTGGTTTTCAATAGTTTTTTTTGAAATTTCGTGAATATATTTCGAGGATATACTCCAAGGCATTTAGTTTATGACGTGTTAGCAAGATAATTGACCTTAAAAGTTTATTTATTTGTGAAATTCAGAGAAATATTATAAAAAAATGTCCCGATAAGGAGAAGCGACGATAAACAAATTTATTTAGGAAAAATGATTTCTGTAAACAATCAAAAGTAAGCTAGATTAGCAGTTTCGAAAATATGGCACAGAATTATTGTTAGAAATGTTCAAATTATTGCATAAAATGTCATGAAATAATTAAGTATACTAGTTTTTGGTTGTTTAAACTTTAAAATGGGATTGATAAAAGCTAAAATAAACAGTTCTGCATTGAAATAAGGACGTGCCCTAATGCCTGTGGAGTCTGTTTGATACTAGCATTACTAAATGAGTTAGAAGACTGCTAAGTGAAAGAACTGCAAGTAGTGTCAGAATTTTTGTACCCTGTTTATTTAAAAGCAGATGCTCATACAAAAATGCAAGATATGGTCAAACAATTGGCTTATTTCATTCAATCTGAAGAAATATATTATAAATTAGTCTTAGTTGTGAATCACATTCATTTGTAACATGATTATTTGAAAAGAATGCCTAAATTATGAAACAAGTAGTTCATGCTAGAAAATTAAATACTTTCGGTGCCATTTCACGAAATATGAGCTGTTTAATGTATGTTATTTCAACCAGAATAGAGTCTGGAAGATATTGGGAGCTATAAGAATACGTAATAGTAGTAAACGTTGTGATTTATGCAAGTGAAACCATAATATTTCATCAAAACAACACTTAAATACTTGATTTTTTGATGGTTTGCGTTATTTTTTTCTGTTAAAATCATTGTTTTTCGTAAATTTTCAACCTGCTTTGGTCATGAAAGTTTCATTGCATTCTTTTGAAACATTTCCGATAAAAATAACTACATCAAATCTCAATTTGGAAACATTTACAATATTATGACATATTTATATGAGATGCATGCAAAATTAATATGACAACACTTCCAAAAGTGACCAAAATCATGATTTACAAGTCGATCTATAATACAGGTCATCATACAAAATGACTTTGTTGGATATTTTTCGAAATTTGTTAGTTTTTCATCATGGAATTCTAAAAAATGTTCAATTCGGCTAAATGAATGTCTAGGCAAAAAATGACATTTGAAGGGTTTTTACCCTCGTTTTTGTTTCAGTGTATATGTAAGCATGATGTATCACATTTTTATAAAACAGTACTAGATATACTATCACTACGATAAAAAAGTTTTATCATAAAATCTTTTGCATGAGTTTCCTGACACTTTTTTGAAAATTTTTTAGCCTCGGCTAAACGAATGTCTATCACTGTAGAAAGATATCCTCAAACAGTACTTTTCATTCGTCGAGCCCAAACGATACATAAACCAAGCTTTACGTGTATGCTCGCTCATTCTGCTTTTGAATAATTGATTCGTGTAAAAAGTTCATTAAAATTTCAAATCATTCGAACCTACTTGTTGTTCTGAGCAGCTGTTGTTGGTGCGAGGCGAGTGTCTCTGTTGTGCACCGACCGACAAACAACAGCCAACCGTACTATAGATATACTTGAGGTACATGCAGAACAGATTAGCATTTGTAGTGTAGTGATACTTGTTGCGGTAGGACATGATTTTCATTGATGGGGGTAAACGAAATGGAAATGTTTTTCTCTAGCCACCAGATATCAGACACAGGCTGTTAGTTGGTGATTGCTGTTCCGACATTTTCGTGTTGAAATAATGGTTTGAGATGCCTTTCTCGTCGAGATCATAAATTGCACGACGCTTTTATCTCTGGCTGAACTAATACTCATGGTCTGGTTGATCAAAAAAGAGATGAGTAATGCAAAAAAAAATGTATTTCAATTGGGGCAGTGAGCAAGCGGCTTATGCAGAACAACATTGGTAGGTTGAATATGTATCATAGAAGTGAAAGATGGATTGAAGTGAGGCTGTTCAGCATTATTTTTTTAGATTATGATATGTTTCTATATTCATGCCTTTTATAGGCTTCTTGAAGTACTGAATGAATAATGTATCAATTGATTGATTTACACTTCAAAGGGTCGACCGTATCTTATCCATGAATGTCACGATTAGGGCGTAGCGACATTAAATGTCACATCAAACTGGGGAGTTTAGTTTTAGCACTATTGGAATTATAAATATGAGCAAGTATGTTCCTTATCATCAGATTATCACTTTTCATGAATCGACATTCTGTTTGCAGCTCTATGGCTTTTTTTTTTCTGTTCGGGTGAGCCACTGCGACCAGTAAGGCTCTATGGCTTATTTGTTTAGATTTATTTCTGACAAAAATAGCTTTGGAGATAAGCCCAAAGAACGCCGCCGTTTATCTATTCCGCAAAAAGGAAATACTGAGCATATCGTTGAACATCGAAAACGATAAGGGACGTGCCTCTTTATGTGGATAAACTGTTGCTGGACTTTGGAAAGTATGTTTTGTCTGGAACAGGTGAAATCTTATCAGTAAATTTTGCGCCTTGCGACAACGGTCAATGTACATTGTACAGGGTGACCCAAGTGGACTGTCTGTGTTGTATGAACACTGATCGTAATAGCTCAGCTGAAGCTCAACTGTGAATAATATCGACTTCTAAGCTCCAAGGAACTGTTTTAGTGGCTCGTGATATTAAGTAAATTGTAGCTTTGCTCAGATAAGTAATTCAATTTTCATAAGTTCTTGTCTGAATTATCTTAAAAGTTGTCCTAGGACTAATACAGGCCATTGTGCACAATTCTTTGAATAAATGCGGATCAGCCCAACTCGGAATGCAATAGAAACAGATCGGAATATTCCCAACAAACCCGTTTCATCGAACATCGGACACCGCGCCGCTTTGAACCAACTGTTGTGATTTACCCCAACCACCTGATACAAACGGTACAAATGACCACGTCGTTACGAATGATTTAATTTTAAAATGAATGTTAATTAAAGTGGCTGCGAGTCCACCTATAGCTACCGGTTGGCGTTATTTTTTGTTGTTGTGTTCGTGCACCATTTATTCAGCAAACAGAACCTATGTCAACGCTGTTTGACTGGGGCTGCCCGCAAAAAGGAACGTCAATCGCAAATTTAATCGGGCGGAGGCTTAAACTCATCAAATGAAGAGTGCGAATTTAAATTTATGCATGGGGGTGTGTAATGTGCATGTACATGTGTGCTATGTTCGTGGTATACGGATGTCGGGCATGATGAGAACAACCTTCTCGGATGGACCAAACTGGGTCACATTTGATAGTGATAAGTGGCGGATGCCAAAAAAGGCCTCTTAGTTTCGTTTGACTAATTCATTCAGTTCCGGTCGATAATGAAGCATGAATTGCAATTTTCTCATAAGATTCGATATTAGTAGTTGTTGAATAAAAAGGGAAAGGGTTTACCCATTTGACAACAATTCTACTTTAACCTTCCAGCGCGCGCCATCAAACAATTGAAACTGCACCGCGCTCGCGCTGCATACGGAAAGCGAGGTTTTTGGGTAGTGTTGTACTTTTTACAACAGCGCGCGCGCTGAAGGGTTAAGCAATTTTCCATTTTATTTTATACATTTATTTGCACTACATTACATTTTAGATAACACATTATCAACAAATGCCAGGGCCCGTGGCGCAGTGGTCACACGTTCACTTCATAAGTGGATGACCATGAGTTCGATCCCAGCCCCGGCACTTGGAAGTTTTCATCAGCTGCTCTACACCTCACTCCGAGCCCCCTCCCCTCCCCAAGGTTATCACTGACCCTCTTCTGAGATGTGTAATATGAGAAAGCTGAGATAGCTCTAGCGGACCCGGATAATTGGATATCAGCGAACGGCAACTCATAATGGACCCACAATCGGACTGGAAGACAAACAAGAGCCACACATCAACATCATCGTGCTCATCCTTCAACCATGAACATAGTGGAAAGTGGAAGCAGTACATAGGCAACCGGTTCGATATAGTAGAATCAGAATTGAATACATTTAGGCGTTGTAGAAAGTGGTCTGAAATTTCCATGAATAGACGAATTTCGCGCCAACTCGACCAACGGTTGCACCTCTCAGCACCCTCTCAGAATCGAATGAAACTTGGTGGACATAAACAATACGTGTTTCTAAGCAACTTTGCACACTTTGTTTTTCGGAATTTTTCAAGAGTATTTTTTGAAGAGGGCCTAATTTTTTTTCATTGATTTTTTTTTAAAATCGATGTAACTCAAAAATGACAAGAGCTACAAAAAAGTGTTGTATGGCGGAGTATCGTGAAATTCCATGAAGTTTTTTAGAAACATATCAAAAAAATATAAAACTACTTTCTTCACTGGAAAAAAAGGTTTTAACAATTAAAATCAATATTGCAAAAAACCCTATGTTTTTAAATCGATGATTTTTTTTTTCTGGAGAAAGGTATTTCAATTACCTACATTTTCTCCGAACAATGTTGCTGTGAGATATTAAAGGAAAAAAAGTTTTTCTAACAAAAACTTTTTTTTGTGTCTACATTGAGTTAATATTTTTCAGTGTGTTTCGTTCCAACATAGCCATATATAGCCTCAGAAGCCTCTCGTCAACCAATGAAACTTTATGGATGCATCAACTTTGAAAAATCTAATATTTATCTGGACTAACATTTGGAGAGGGCGTATATTTTCTCTAACTTTTATATTAATGTAACTCAAAATTATAATATATATGTGATATATCGTGGACTGTTGTAGAATTGTCGGAAGTGATAACCAACTAATCAATATAAAGATTATATTCATATTGCAAAAAAAACAGGATTTTTTTTAACACGAATTTTGAATGATCGAACTGAATTTAGTTGACGCTCAATGGTAGGCGCATAATTTCATTGTGGGGATTTCGGATAAACGCATATTAAAAAAAAACTTGTTTTTTATATTTATTTTAATTTTTTTTTCTACAATTTTATGTGGCATTACACTTTGTTCTTATTTCTAGTTGAATATTCATATATTTTTATTAATTTAATCGAACAATTTGAAAACCTTTGGTTCTTTGTTCAATTGCAATAAATACCTACATTTTTTCCACCAAAAAAGTTCGAATTTTCCATAAATAAATTCGATTTTCCATAATAAATTTGGAAATGCTCAACTGAAAAACATCCAGAAAGTAATCGAAAATTTAGCAACAAATACGACACGATGAGCAATTAACTTGAATGCAATTCTAGTTAAGAGTAGTGGCAGAGCCATGTGGCGAAGCCGCATAGAGGATTGAGGAACTAAGGCGGCAGAAGGCCGCAAACGTTTCTGAAATCTGATGCGCCGTAACTGCGTCAATTCGGCTCTAATTTACCAGGTATAATACGAATAGAGACGTGCGACGAGCGTTAGCGAGTTCGGACAGGAAGCGATTGTCTGTTAAATTGCGCACATAGTTTCAGTCTTTCTATCATAGCTCTATGATGTAGAATGTTCGATTTTTTGGTTGGAAAAAATATGGTTTTTTATTGCAATTGTTCATTTATTTGTGGAAATTCTGACATTTTTTATTGCTCAAAAGTCAATTATTAATGGGAAATTTTTATTCGTTTATGCACTCCTTGATTTGTTTATGGAACTTTTTTATTTTATTATTGCTTACACCCCTATTTATTTATTGGAAATTTTCGAATTATTCATAGATTTGTTTTTAAATTTATTATGGGGCTTTTAATTAGCTGCCGTAGAAAGTGTACCTGCAGCTGTCAATTGTAATCATCATCAGGACCGAACAGTCCAAGTACTCGGAAGTCTTGAGGAGCGATGCCAAGCTCGTGGATCCGGTAGCCAACGGGCACAGTATTAGTCGTTCGCTATGGGTTAACGGCTATGCACACAACCAACACAAAGTCACATATGACGTACAGGGGATACTCAAAATAACTGGGACAGGTAAAATTTTCACTTTTCAAAAAATGTTCAACTCGCTGTAACTTTTTTAAAAGGGCATCAAATATTCTCAATTTTTTACTGTAAGTTCATCAACTAGTTGTGTATCAGTGGTTCAAATTTGGAAAAGATCGGGCTATTCTTCACGAAGATATAAAGATTCTTGAAAAGGGTATAATTATTCGATAGCCAACTTTGAGCTTTTATATCTCCGGATTCAATGAACTGATTGCAATGAAATTTCGACCATTCATGACTTATATGATGAACTCTTAAAAACGTTTAACTTAACTTTAAATTTTTAACAAGAGAAAAAGTTATAACGATTTCATTCATTTCACGTTTCTTTAGTAAATTAATCAATTTCTAATATGCATCCCATGACTTTCTCAATTAATTAGCGGCTATGTTGTAACTTTCCTTCAAAACACATTTATATATAAGACATTTAGAGGAAAATCAATTGAACTATAATTTGCATCTTGAATTTTGAAACGATGTTGAAGTTTTGGATAATTTAGTGTTTTATTAGAAAAATAATCTAATTGTTATAATTTTCTTCCGTGTAAAGAATTTTAAGTTAAGTCAAAGGTTTTTCATAGCTCATTATACAAGTCATAAATGGTCAAAATTTCATTGCATTCGGTTCATTGAATCCTGAGATATAACAGCTCAAAGTTGGCTATCGGATAATTTTATCTTTTTCTAGAATCTTTATAACTCCGGGGACAATGGTCTGATCTTCTCCAAAATTGGACTACTGATACACAACTAGTTGATGAACTTACAGAGCCTTTTTATCAAAAATTCGGTTATTAAGTGAACATATAGCCTTTCAGCACACTTTGGTGTAAGAGAAAGGCAAAACGAGTAATATGTTTCACCCGACATTTCGAAACAAGGATAGTGTATTCCTCAGCTAAACAATCCCGTTGAACTGTTGAAGTGTTTCCGATGTCATGTACCAAAAGGGTACAGTCAAAGTTTGGATGCCGAACATTAATATTTATTTTTCCTCTATGAAAGACACGTATCAAACCGTGGGGCCCCCACCGTGTTGAGTTTAAGTTTGCATCTCGAGAACAGACGTTTTTGTTCATTCGTCGAATTGTTTTCGGTTTTTGTGTGGTCGTTGTCATACGTGATACAATATGTCAAGCACAGTAGTAGTGGAAAACACGTTGGCATTGCTCCTTTCCATTACAACGATAGAAAGGTGGTGAAGGTTCAAATGTCAGGAGCAGGTAACACTCGATATGTGCGTATTTTTGACTTGCCGTCAGAAATATCAGATGCCGATCTGACCTCAGTGATGGCAAAGTACGGGACGGTTAAACGTACCGTTCGCGAGCGCTTTCCGGCAGAGTACTAGCTCATTATGTTCACCGGTGTTCGCGGTATCTACATAGACCTGGAGCAGGAAATCCCGGAGGTTCTGTATTTCTGCAATCGAAAGGGTAGGTTGTACTATGACGGGTTGATCGACAAGTGCTTCAAGTGTAATTCAGACACTCATTTGAAGAAGTCATGTCCGCTTCTACACGAGCAACAATAGAGGAACGAACAACGATCGGCAACAATAGCGCCCGAAGTTGATAAAATGGAGGAGAAAGTAGAGGAGATTTCCAGCGATGCTGATAGTGTAGATGGATCAGTATCGAACAATAAAGCGAATACAAAAAAACAATCGAAAACGAAAAAATCAGGCGTTAAACCAGGTACACAAAAAGCAGAACAAAGCCAACCCGTCCTTAAGCGACAGCGACAACAGTTTAACCACCATTTCTGATGCGACTTCCAACAAGGGTAGGACTCGGATTGCAACGTATGAACGGATTGAGGACGAGAATGAACGACAACTTCTAATTGAGGAGGATAAACAAAGAATAGCTGAAGCCACTGGTAGTCCGTTGAATCAGATGACCTTTTATCACGATTGATCTCTCTGTGTGTGTGTGTGTGTGTGTGTGTGTGTGTGTGTGTGTGTGTGTGTGTGTGTGTGTGTGTGTGTGTGTGTGTGTGTGTGTGTGTGTGTGTGTGTGTGTGTGTGTGTGTGTGTGTGTGTGTGTGTGTGTGTGTGTGTGTGTGTGTGTGTGTGTGTGTGTGTGTGTGTGTGTGTGTGTGTGTGTGTGTGTGTGTGTGTGTGTGTGTGTGTGTGTGTGTGTGTGTGTGTGTGTGTGTGTGTGTGTGTGTGTGTGTGTGTGTGTGTGTGTGTGTGTGTGTGTGTGTGTGTGTGTGTGTGTGTGTGTATGTATGTGTGTGTGTGTGTGTGTGTGTGTGTGTGTGTGTGTGTGTGTGTGTGTGTGTGTGTGTGTGTGTGTGTGTGTGTGTGTGTGTGTGTGTGTGTGTGTGTCTTTCTTAAATTTGATTCTATTGTTAATCATAAAACAAAAATATTTTTTATTATAAATTTTCCTATACTGAAGTCGGCTCTGTTAAGTGCTACGCACGCCTGAGCCTTTTAAATAAACGAACTGATAAAAAAAAAGGAAACGTCGGGTGCATAATAAAATCAGTTTAGTGGAGCCTCGTAGCGTTGCGGTTACGGTAACTAAGCTTCTAATCGCACCATGCTATGGGGTGAGGGTTCGATTCCCGCTCCGAGTTGATGAGAATATTTTCGTCTCCGTACTCGTACGGATGAAATCATCCTCGGGCTCAAGCGCGATAAGGAGCGCAAGAGCGCCGCCTACAAAAGTCTGGCGGAAGAGGTCTTTGGCGAGGGTGTCAAGGTGAGGGCTTTTACGGCGAAGGCGACTCTGAAGGTGATGAACTTTGACTGACGTGGAAGAGGTCGTCCCGGCACTGCGGCGAGTCACAGGTGCCCGCCGCAGCCGTTCGGCTACGGAAGGGTCTGGCAGGCGCAGAGGTAGCCTCGGTACAGCTACTTGTGGCGGACGCAAACAAATCCGTTACACGGCGGTGGTCAATCGAGCAGCTCACGCAGCCGGTACCAAAAGTACCTTTAGTCGGTACAAAGTAGTTCACACTGGTGGTTCGCTACTGTATAGACTACAACAACAGCAGGTAGCGGATAGGGGAAGAGGCGACTGGCTACTGCTAAGTCGTTGTATGTGGAAGACATCATACTTAAACGACGTGTTATGTTCCGCTGTGAGCGAAAGACCACCGGCGGTTTTGCGCCGTTCCTGCTTACAGGCAAGGCGGTGGATACAGCGCAAGATACAGTGAGCACGAATTGAGGAAGAGCGAAACGAACGGCGAGTAGTGGTCACCACTGCTAAAGTTGCGGTGATGATTGAGATAAGGGCAAGCTAAAAGGCCTGCTTTGAGGTTGTCTGTCAGAATGTCAATGCGAATCCGTGGGGTGATGCCCACAGGATCGTTATGACCAAAGCAAAAGATGCAATGGTTCCTTCAGAGCAGCGACACAGTGGTCCAGATTTGTAAATACCTGGCAAAAATTTCCAAATCATAGTAGTCTGCTAGTTTTAGCCTATATGAGTGTATTGGATCATGATTTAGCGTTCAATTGCATTTTAAAGGCATTTTCATTTTTTGTCCATTTCTTCGAACAAAATCCGAACAAAATTGATGTTTTTCATACTAGGGTATTGGTTCCCTTCTTAAGCATGTAGCTCCCATTTTCATCCTACGAAAAACAAAGGATTGAAGCGCTGTTTGTTTTGTTTCTTATTTTTGTATTTTTTGTTAGAAGTGAGCACCCATGGAAACAAAAAGAACGGAATCAATCGGTGCTGTAGTCGCTTGTTTTCGAATAGGATGAATATGGGAGCGTGAGATTAATGATGGAACACATACCCTATTTTACTATACACATATCATCATGGCGTTATTGTTTTGGCAGCTCTTGGCAGTTGCATTTTTCTTTAACCGATTCTGCATACATAAACGAGCATTTGAACGGAATCTCCCCGCGGGGAGTAGCGGGGAGCGATTTGTTAGACTTTTTGAAGTCGAACCCGAGCAGAAGGGCATACCTTACAAATACCATGCGAAGAGCAACATGTGCTCTAATACCTAAAATTGTTATTGCTGCGTTATTCTACGAAATGTTATGAGAACATCACAATAACAGTTGGAGGTATTTGATCAGAGTTTGGTATTGATGTAGTATTTGTTGGTTTAGCAGTGAAAATAATCGAAGAACAAGATTTGTTATTACATCATGAAGTCATCGAACAAATGTAACATTTAATAACAATAAATGTTATTAGTTTGTTATTCAATAACTTTGGGATAACAAATACAGCACCTGAAATTTCAGGTATGCATTCATTATTAAAATAACAAGACTTGTTATTTTCTAGGTGTTATTTATACAAAATTTTGGTATTCGTTTTTGTTATTCTGCCTCTTATTGCCACCTAATGAAGGGCATATCAAGGTATGGTAGTATTTAAGATAAATACCTTGATATGTTATTCTCTTGTTATTTTCTTCTGCTCGGGAAGTGTAAGAATTTTTCGTACTAATGAACGTAATGTCAATTTTGAAGCCAAAAGTGTTATTTTGATATCTTGCCCAATACAGATGTCTGATATACACAAGAACTTACAAATGGTGGGCTTCGTGGCCGTGCGGCTAGAGGCGTCAGTCATCTAGGCGTTTTGTAAGCCTCGGGGTGTGGGTTCGATTCCCGCTCCAATCGGGGAAAACTTTTCGTCAAACGGAAAATTCTCCACTGGGCCACTGGGTGTTAAGTGTGTTGTCCGTTGTCATGTGTTACTGCTTGTTCAGTCTGTACAACCTCTGGTTGAAGACGGTGTAGTGTCTTTTTTAAAATAAACTTTTGAAAGCAATTGTATTACTTATATCAATAGACTTTTGTAGTGGTTGAACTTGTTTGTGTTCTTTATCAAAAATTCAGCACTTTTTCCATCAGCAACTATTCGGTGCTGTAACAAGATACAAAATCAATATTTTCAATTTTTTTAAATGCCAGTTAGTACTCCTGGTATTGAGGATGAATGCTCAATATACTGTATCCCATATAAGACATGTTCAAAAATTGAGTTTCTGCCAGCTTTTCTTAAAATTGGACCTCTGTGAGCCTGGAGGGGATCATCAAGGGGCGCTTTCCGCGTCATGATTCTTGTCCTTGGCCTCCTTTCGTAGGACAGCTGGGGACTGGGGCTGGCGATGACGAGAGGGTCGCCGATGTGGAACTTGCGGGATATCAAAGTTCCTTAGCGTTGGTAAGGCCCAAGGATGGGATCATTCATTTGCAATCATTTACGTACTGCTGCTAACTTGCTTCTGAAACATCGCAGCAAAAATCAATGTATGGAACACTTTTCCATTTTTGTTTTACCTGAAACTTTGTAGAAGAATATTTTGGTGTAGAATCAATAGTTTAATCAACAGGATGCAGCAATCGCAACTCTCTACGGCGTGAATGTAATTTACCTTCCCTTGTTGCCTTCACAGCTCGCTAACGACTTTGGTATGCGTTTGCGATCCCAATGTTATTCGGCAAACTGTGTCACTGTGATCTACTTCTAACAAATATACACTTACTAGCTAGGAGTAAGTCACAGTAACTTCTGCGCAACAAAAACCTGCGCCGCCGTGACTCTTCGGTGACAAGTGTGTTACTTGGGTAAATTCATCCATACAATGTGTGTGAATGTAACTCTTTGCAAATGAATGGTCCCATCTCTGGTAAGGCCCCAGGTCCGGGCGGAGTTCTGAAATTGACCTTAATAGTAGCCATTGCAGAGGCCCCCGAGATATTCAGGTCTGATATGCAAAAGATCCTGGACGAAAAAGTTTTCCCAGAGGTTAGGAAGCGACAGAGCCTGGTTCTGATGCCAAGGGCGGGGAAACCACGAGCAGAAAAGTTTGACACAAATTCACACCTCCCAGTACGGTCAAAGTTGAGCTAGCAATCGCTAGAACCAAATATCGACATGGATTCGAATACCGGTCTGTGCAGCAGCCACGATACCTCAGAACTGTTTCACCGAATTGTAAGACAGATGATACATGTTATACTTGTTGCGGGAGGTGCTTCTTGAGGCAAACAGTGAACCGACTCTCACAGCAAAACACGACAATTACTGTCACAGTTAGCTAAAAAGCTAAAAATAAAGTTTATTATACAACATAAATACATTTACCTTATAATTAGCTTACAATTTCGGTGACCTGTCACGGGAACACCTCCTCGTTATACTGATAATCTCTATTCATTATTCAATAAGCATTCTTTCTCGTCTAGCTGTATAGCATTCAACCACAGGGGTTCTCAAGGGTTATTATTGTAGTCTTAAAATTTAAGATACGCAACTATGCGTAACAATACTGTTTCTGCGTATCTGGAGAAATGCGGTTGTTGACGGCTTACGCAACTCACCTGAGCTTACATGATGGATGTAAAATTAAGTTAAATTTGCCATTCACTCATGGAGTGTTTACGTACGTTGATGATTTACGTCACATGTAAATTTTTAATTTTTTAAGAGTGCATATCTTTGTTTCCAGTTTGAACAGCTGTGAATAGGACTCTTTAAGGACTGAAATTCTCTTTGTATTGAAAACTACGGAATTGATACTCAGTTCCTAATATATTCAACACAGTTGCAGTCTAAGCAATCCATTGACGCAGTCGAAGTGATTTCTTGCCCACAAACAAAGTAATGAACGAATAGCACATACAGATAAGTATAGCATTTCAGAATGATTGATGACAACAGGTGCAGCTATCGGTTTAAAAATATATGCACATTACTACTCAACGATGCTTCCATCCAAAAGTGCCAATTAACCTTACACACACATGCCGGCAATTTTACGGTTTAGCATGTTTTCACAAGCCTAGTGCACATGCAATATCTGATCAATGCAGACACCACTCGTAAATAGAAAGCGCTACATTCTGGTGGAATCCTAAACCGCAAACCACAGATGCTGCTTTGATTTATGACCGATTGGCTGTGGGCAAATGTTTGGATAGCTACAATCAGTCGTCGTCGGATGCCAGATGAGGAATCCATTATGTGTCGTTATAGCTAGGATCCCCTTTGGTGGATTCGGTGAATTGGTGTCAATTTGTTACGTTTATGATTGGGATGGGAATGCTCACACATGTAGCTAAAGTGGTTAACGTGGTAAACACGCGGGTATTCAGCAGGACCATGCTGAGTGTGTATGACTTCGTTTCTTGGCAGGCTTATAATTACTGTGGAAGTGTTAATAGAAAACTAAACTGAAAAGCTTGATTCGCCCCAGGAAGTTTAAAAATTAGAATAAGAATTAGAAGATGAAAAGAAAAAATAAAAGCCTTAATCAAATGCACTTATAAAACTGCTGAATAAAATGAATAACGCAAAAGTTTCGAATTATTAATATTGAAAAATATATAGAGAGTTACTTACTTTTCCCACAATTTTTTGCTTGTTCACGTCAACTGTAATCATACGTTTCAACTGCATGTAGCCTCACGCTCACGTCACATAAACTTCTTTCCTCACAGCCAGTATTGCAGTAGCACTAAATACAGATCACGTAGCAGATGTATACTCTTCATCGACACAGGCAATCTTCGCGCGCGCGTTCGTCATGCTATGCGAGCACGTCGTCGCTTCACAAATATGGCAATGCTGAACACTTTTCCTCACGGAACCCACCGCGAATCACACAGCGCGCCATTCACAAAAACAATTATCACGACGACAATGGCGAGGAAAACAATAATTCACTTCGACACGGAGCCGAGGAAGACGTAAAACCGGTATTCCAATTGATGCGGTTCTGGTTTATCTCCTCTGCTGAGCGTGACATTGGCGGTGTCGCTGTTGTCGTCGTCGTCCGTCGATGGGTGGCAATTAGAACATCATCGATATTCACACGTTCGACCGTTGATCGATTGGCGTAGATAGGTGCATAGATAGATATGTCCACTCTGTTGAATCACCGCCTAAAAAGAGCACCTCTAATGATGCCCCTAATATTGTCTTGTGTCGGTACCTACTACGTATTGATTGCAGCTAGACTATGCGCGCGTGTTCGATAATAATTCACACACGAGCGGACAGACACACTTGGGGTGGCGAGATCATGACGGTAGCGGTACCACATAGCTACATACATGCGGGGGCTGATGCAGGTGACATTCTTGGCCGAATCGTTCGCGTGATAAATGGGCAAACAGGTGGCACTGCATTGGCCACACAGGGTATCGCGCTACTTCGGCAGTGGCTTCTATATCCGTCTGTTTCCCACTATAACTCAGTCAATTTTGAACCAATTGACTTGAAATGTTGTACACGGGTAGATACTATACCTATCTCACCACATTCCAAAAGTTGTGTCAATTGGTTCAAATTTGACTGAGTTATAGTGGAAAACAGACGAATATAGAAGCCATCGCCCAAGTGGCGCGATTCCCCACATACACTTGGGTGATACCAATTTATAATGGTTTTTCGGAAGGTATTACGAACAATTGAACGAATTGACTGTTTAGATTATTAAAATCGCACTAATGAAATGTGTGGGATTGAAAGTTTGCGGGATATAAGAAACGAAGCCCCGATACTTGTTCATAGGGAGATTAGGTTTTAGTGGACATTAGGGATATAGAAATCCAAACAATTGAATTTCCAATAAAATTTGAAATGCAGAGCTGATATTCGAAACTACGGTGGAGTTATTTATCCTATAATCCTATATCCTATAAGTCCCATCAATTGTTCTCAGTGAAAGTACTGCTACTAATGATAGTCGAATTACCAGGAATTCAAAACATGTATATGCCACAAATAATGCACTACAAATCATTTGCACCAATTATTGTTCCTCCTCATTGTATCCCCAATAATCAACACATTAGCGCATGTTTTCCAAATTCCAGCCAGAGCCGTCCCAAAGTATATGGCACAAACCATGCTGTTTACATCCATCATACAGCGAGAGTGCGTAGGCATCTATTTTCGGCTGCCCAAAACGGGAATACTCGTGCGTTTAAAATTATATTTTGCCATGTTCTCTTTGCTTCATTAGCGCACTCAAACCGCCGTTCAATTGCACACAACACAACGAACGCATTTGAGATTCGAACCACTTTGTCTCACTCGTCTACCACCCCTCGCCTTGTAGTTAGATTTGCAGCACTCCATCATCGGAGAGCACACAAGATCGGAATGTGATTGACAAGCCTCCCACATATAGTGAACCGCAGAATAGGTGTTAGGTAAGGGAAGGTATCCAACAGTCAGACACTCTTTTTTATGCTTATTCTCTAGTGTGCTGAGAGCGTACACTCATTGCACAATTATAGGTTACTTATAATTATTAGTCACTTTTTTCAGGATGACGTTTTATTGCAAATACAATATTCCGCGTATTTTGATAATTAGGTACTATGTCATAACTTAACTCATTATACCCCTGCTGATGTTGCACTCTGAAACGCCCCTGAGACCATCTGGAGGCTCCTGAGACTCCCTGAAGCGCCACTGAGACCCAATGGAACCCTCTGGATTCCCTGAAACACCCCATGAACCCCCGTTAAACTTCCTGGGAATCCCTGAAAAAACCCTGGGACCCCCTGGATGCCCTTGAGACCTCTCGGTACTCCCTAATACCACGTTAATCACCCATAAGGCCCCTGGAATCCCTCTGAAACCCCCTGGAATCTCATGAAACGCCCCTGGCACCCCCTTGGCCCTAGGAAGCCACCTTCAACCTCCTTAAGAATCTTGAAACGCCTGTAGGATGTTTTTAGTTTTCAAACAGGGACGATTTTTTCCAAAAAAAAAATCACTTTATTCATGCAAAAATGAATGAAAAGACCCAGATTAATCCACCTAGTGGTGATAGTGCCTTTCTCGTTGAATATACATACATACATTTATTTGTTCAACATCATTAAGACAAGACATAATCAACAATAGTACGCCACAATACTCGAATTGTTGCTGCCGCTCTCCATCCTCGGTCGCGCCCAGTGCTCGCCAAGTCACGCTCCACCTGGTCCGCCCATCGTGCTCTCTGCGCTCCACGCCTGCTTGTGCCAACCGGATCCGATGCAAACACCAGCTTTGCAGGGTTGTTGTCCGGCATTCTTGCAACATGCCCTGCCCAACGTATCCTTCCGGCTTTGGCCACCTTCTGGATGCTGGGTTCGCCGTAAAGTGCAGCGAGCTCGTGGTTCATCCTTCTGCGCCACACACCGTTTTCCTGCACACCGCCGAAGATCGTCCTTAGCACGCGTCGCTCGAAAACTCCGAGTGCTTGCAGGTCCTCCTCGGGCATGGTCCATGTCTCGTGCCCGTAGAGGATCACCGGTCTTATTAGCGTTTTGTACATGGTGCATTTGGTGCGTGGGTGAATCTTTTTCGACCGCAGTTTCTTCTGGAGCCCGTAGTAGGCCCGACTTCCGCTGATGATGCGCCTCCGAATTTCTCGGCTCACGTTGTTGTCAGCCGTCAGTAAGGATCCGAGGTAGACGAATTCCTCCACCACCTCGAAAGTATCCCCGTCTATCGTAACATTACTACCCAGACGGATCCGGTCGTTTTCGGTTCCGCCTACCAGCATATACTTTGTTTTTGAGGCATTCACCACCAGTCCGACCTTTGCTGATTCGCGTTTCAGGCGGGTGTACAAGCACACAAATTGACCGGATTTTGTGAAAATCGTTCCCCGGCTGTTGAGCCCGGCTCGTCGCATCACACCTTCCAGCGCGATGTTGAAGAGTAGACATGAGAGTCCGTCACCTTGTCGCAGTCCCCGGCGAGATACGAATGAACTGGATAGTTCACCCGAAACCCTTACGCAGTTTTGCACACCGTCCATCGTTGCTTTAATCAGTCTAGTCAGCTTCCCAGGAAAGCCGTTTTCGTCCATGATTCTCCATAGCTCTGCGCGGTCGATACTATCGTATGCCGCTTTGAAGTCGATGAACAGGTGGTGCGTTGGGACCTGGTATTCACGGCATTTCTGGAGGATTTGCCGTACGGTAAAGATCTGGTCCGTTGTCGACCGGCCGTCGATGAAGCCGGCTTGATAACTTCCCACGAACTCATTTACTTTAGGTGAAAGACGACGGAAGATGATCTGGGATAGCACTTTGTAGGCAGCATTCAAAATAGTGATCGCCCTGAAGTTCTCACATTCCAAATGGTCGCCGTTCTTGTGGATGGGGCAGTTTACCTCTTTTTTCCACTCCTCCGGTAGCTGTTCGGTTTCCCAGATCCTGACTGCGTTTCCGTTCTCCGTTGCACTGGCGTCGTCGTTCCTTCCGTTGCCGTGGGCTCCCGTGCCTACGTTCTCCACGCCGTTCAGGTGCTGATCGAAGTGCTGCTTCCACCTTTCGATCACCTCACGTCCGTCCGTCAAGAGGCCTCCGTCTTTATCCCTGCATATTTCGGCTCGCGGCACGAAGCTGTTGCGGGATGCGTTGAGCTTCTGATAGAACTTCCGTGTTTCTTGGGAACGGCACAGCAATTCCATTTCTTCACACTCCGCTTCTTCCAGGCGGCGCGTTTTCTCCCGAAAGAGGCGGGTCTGCTGTTTCCGCTTCTGTTTGTAACGTTCCACGTTCTGTCGAGTCCCTTGCTGCAGCATTACCGCCCTCGCTGCGTTCTTCTCCTCCAAAACCGTTCTGCACTCTTCGTCAAACCATTCGTTCCGTCGATTCCGTTCCACGTACCCGATGGTGCTCTCGGCTGCGTCGTTGATGGCTGCTTTCTCTGTACTCCAGCAGTCCTCTAGAGGGGCCTCATCCAGCTCGCCCTCGTCTGGCAACGCGGCTTCGAGGTTCTGCGCGTATGCTGAGGCGACATCCGGTTGCTTCAGTCGCTCTAGGTTGTACCGTGGCGGTCGCCGGTACCGTACATTGTTGATGACGGAAAGTTTTGGGCGCAGTTTGACCATCACCAGATAGTGGTCGGAGTCGATGTTGGCGCCACGATAGGTCCTGACGTCGATGATGTCGGAGAAGTGCCGTCCGTCAATCAGAACGTGGTCGATTTGAGATTCCGTCTGCTGTGGTGATCTCCAGGTGTAACGATAAGGGAGGCTGTGTTGGAAAAAGGTGCTACGTATGGCCATATTTTTGGAGGCGGCGAAATCAATGAGTCGTAGGCCGTTTTCGTTCGTTTGCTGGTGGGCGCTGAACTTACCAATCGTCGGTTTGAATTCCTCCTCCTGGCCTACCTGAGCGTTCAAATCTCCTATGATGATCTTGACGTCGTGGCTTGGGCAGTACTCTTGGGCTTGGGGATCGTACTCGCGTTCGAGCTGCGCGTAAAATGCGTCCTTGTCATCATCAGTACTTCCGGAGTGTGGGCTGTGCACGTTTATTATGCTGAAGTTGAAGAATCGGCCCTTGATCCTCAACCTGCACATTCTTTCGTCGATCGGCCACCAACCGATCACGCGCCTCTGCATATCATCCATCACGATGAAAGCTGTTCCCAGCTCGCGTGTGTTGCCGCAGCTCTGGTAGATGGTATGATTACCTCTAAACGTTCGCACCATGGATCCTGTCCAACACACCTCCTGCAGCGCTACGATGCCGAACCCGCGGTCCTTCAGTAGATCGGCGAGTATGCGGGTGCTCCCAATGAAGTTGAGAGATCGGCAGTTCCACGTACCGAGTTTCCAATCGCAAGTCCTTTTTGTTCGCTGGGGTCGTTGCCGTTGGTCTCGGTTCGTATTATTCTGTTGCTGATTTTCCGTTACAATGGGTTTTTACGGCTGGCTCGTAGGGCCTGACACCAACCCCCTACTTTCCGGAGGACCATAGTGCACAGTTGAGCTTAGAGTCCTTCCCTGGCACTCGGACGTAGATCAGCCGCCCCTAACATGGGGATCAGACGCTGTTGTGAGCCGCTCCTCCTGGAGAACAGACGCTCAGGTTTGCCGAAGCAAACCCCCCCTTCCCTGTCAGCCTACGACCAAAGTTCCCACCGGGGTTGGTTACCCGATCTTCCCTAAGGTTGCTCATAGTTTCCGGCCGGTACCGCGTGGAGGTAGGGATAGGAGTTGCTGGGCAGAGGCTAGTGGATCACAATGGGATCTGAATTGCGCAGCATACCCAGCCTTTACCGTGCCTTCTCGTTGAATATGTACTCATCGGATTTGGTAATAAATTTTCTGGAGAACTCTAATTTCACTTAAACATAAAATTTAAAAATTTATTGGTTAAGGGGGATTAGGGGAATAATGGATACCCTAAGCAAATGAGTACGTTAGGCCTTTATAACATTTTTTTTTCCTCATCTGTAGAGCCTTTTATCCGCTGCGTCCATTCTTTAGGAATATTGTGGTATGACCCATATTTAATTTGGTGCTAGTCAAGTATCCTGTCACAATTGAGCTGTGATGGACAATGGTTGATGTAACACCTGATCCCAACTAGGCACAACTCGTTTTATAAAGTTTATTACCCTGTTGGGATTACTTCTCCAAATTTCCAAGGGCTCTAGAAACCCTTTACCAAATATCGCCAATCTGTGATGGTACAGCACTCCGCAGTTGCAGAGTAAATGCTCGGCAGTTTCGTTTTCCGTTTGACAGAAACGACACTTGGAGGATTGGATTTTTCCAATCTTACTTAGATGATATTTACTCGGGCAGTGGCCAGTCATCAGACCAGTAATTACCCTGAGATCTATTTTGTTTAAATTCAATATGGACCTGGCTTTTTCTGCACTGGGTTTTATGAACCTTTTTGCTTGCTTGGATGTATCCGTGGCATTCCAATTAGATTCTACCGTGGACATTTCCTAAGTTTTTAGTTTCATCCGAAGAGCACACTCAGGAACTCCACAGAAAGGTTCAGGGCCTACAAAGCTTGATGCCGCACCCTGTCTAGCTAAATTGTCGGCGTTTTCATTTCCCAGAGTTCCACAATGACCGGGCACCCAGTATAAAGTTACCTCGTTCCTACTGGCCTATTGCTTCAGAGAAATAATGCATTCCCACACTAGCTTTGATTGACACGTGAAAGCTTTTAGCGCATTTAGAGCCACCTGACTGTCCAAAAAATACAGATCTTGGCAAACCTATAATTTCTTTTCAGACAAATGTTGGCACACTCTAGAATGGCTTGAACCTCCGCTTGAAATACAGTGGGACTGCATCCCATTGGTATAGCTTTACTGATACCGGGGCCAAAAACACCAGCTCCAGTATTTTCCCCCATCTTGGACCCATCAGTATAAAATTCAATAGAACCTGGACGTAAACTTGGCCCACCAGCATCCCACACATAGCAACATGGTTTCACCACTTTGAAGGGAACATCATAGTTGGTCTTCGTTATCATCCAATCTTCTACTGTTTTTATGTCCATGTTTAATTTGAAGTCTTTGATGATCCTCAAATTTCCAGCAAGATCCCCGTCTAGAACTTTATTGTAATGTAGTAAATTGAGAAGGGGATCCAAAGCAACTGATGGAGCGCTTTTCATTGCTCCTGTCATAGATATACAAGCAAGTCTTTGTAGCTTGCTTAGCTTCTTTTGACAGGTTACCTCATTTGTTTTGGGCCACCAAACAAGTGAAGCATAAGTAATCTTAGGCCGGACTATTGCAGCATAGATCCAGTGAATCATGTTAGGTCTAAGACCCCAGGTTTTTCCTAAGGCTTTGCTGCAGCCCCAAAGGGCATTGGTACCCTTGGTTAAAACATTGTTTAAATGAGAATTCCAATTCAGTCTTTTGTCCAAAGTTATCCCAAGATGTTTAACTTCTTCTGAGAACTGAATTTGAACTCCATCTAAAGAAGGTTCAGTAAGATTTATTTTTAACCTTCTATTAAAAGGTACAATTACAGTTTTTGGAGGGTTTACGTTTAATCCCTCCTCTCGGCACCATTTGATGTTAACACTCAACGCAGATTGTAGCCGGCTAGATATCGTGTCGTCATATTTTCCACGTATCAGAATAGCTACATCATCTGCGTATCCAATAACCTCAAAGCCTTGATTGATGAGTTTTTTAAGGAGTTCGTCCACTACCAAAGACCACAATAAGGGCGATAGTACTCCTCCTTGAGGATAGCCCTTCGCAGATCTTACTGATAGTTGCGCACCTCCAAGAACGGAAGAGATCTCTCGATCTCTAAGCATCGATATTATCCATTCAATAATGCATTTATCCAAGCCCCTTGCTTCCATTATTGCAGAACGCATTGAGCTGTAGGATGCGTTATCGAATGCTCCTTCAATATCGAGAAAAGCAACCACGGCTATTTCCTTGGCTTGAAACGATTTCTCAATTTTGCTAACTAGCGACTGTAGCGCTGTTATGTTATAGTAGATTTGCCTGTTTGATAAGCAAATTGAAATTTGCTTAGAGGCATTTCTACTAAGCTGGTAGACTTGACAAAGTCATCCACTATTTTCTCCATGGTCTTTAACAGAACACAAGAAAGGCTTATGGGTCTGACGGCTTTTGGAGTTGTTTTGTCCCGTTTGCCAGCTTTTGGGATAAAAACAACACGAACCTTCCGCCACGCCTTAGGTATGTAAGCTAAAGTAATACTGGCTCTGATTATTTCGGTTAAGAGCGTACAAATCGCCTCTTTTCCATGTTGAAGTAAAGCTGGGAAAATTTCATCTTCCCCGGCAGATATAAAAGGTTGAAAGGAGTTCAATGCCCATTCAACATTCAACCCTCGACGGTGTGAAGATTTCACAAGCTTTTTGATAGGCATTGGTCGACCACGCATGTCTTGCCTTATCCGAGTCCTGTTCTTCATCCGAATAAGGAATCGATCCTGGGAAGTGAGTTCTCATCACCACTTCCAATGTTTCAGAAGAATCAACAGTAAAACTCCGTATTCCTTTATAAGACTTCCAAGACCATTTGAATGGTCTTTCGAAAGGACTTTATGAAGCCTTGCAGCCGTAGGAGCGTTATTGATGTCTTCACATACCCGTCTCCAGTCCTTCCATTTGGCTAGTCTCAATTCTCTGTTGTATTCTGTAAGGGCTTGTTTATACTGAACCCAATCAGATGTAACTTTTGCTCTATTGAACAACCGTCTAGATTTCTTCCTCAGATCTGCCAGCTTATCATTCCACCAAGGGACATCCCTGTTGGATGACCTCTGTCGGATTGGGCAGCTAGCATGATATGATGAAATCATTTTATCAATAATCTCATCAGATGCATTTTCCAACTGTGAAACAGACAAGATCTGCTCACCCTTATATGAATTTCCATTCATTAAATAAAAGCTGTAGATGTCCCAGTTAGTTTTCTTTGGGTTTCTATAGCTTTCAATTAAATTTGATCCGGCTTTATAATCAAACCTGATATGTTTGTGATCTGACAATGATTCCTCATCAGAAACATGCCAGCTCGCGACCTTATCTGATAGCAGATAGCTACAAAGCGTAAGATCTAAAACTTCCTGTCGAATAGCATTATCAAAAGTTGGAGAATTCCCTTTATTACATATGTCTATGTTATTAGACGAAATGTAATTCAGGAGATCCTCACCTCTTTTATTAATATCTGTACTGCTCCATATGGTATGATGGGCATTTGCATCGCACCTTATTACAAATTGGGCGTTTATTTTTTTGCAATAATTAACAACACTTACGACCAAAGATGGAGGCACATCATCAACGTCTCCAGGAAAATATGCAGAAGCAATGCATACCTCAGTTTTTCCCTGGATTGTTGGGACCTCCATTTTAATCGCAACAATGTCTCTTGTAATAAACTCAGTAATTGGGACACATTTTGTTCTCCTGTTTACTAAAATGGCTGTTCTTGGATTAGACCGACTTTCGTCGTACAAAATTCTTCAATTCTGCGAAGAGCAACCAATTACCCTTCCACTATTTACCCAGGGCTCTTGAATTAAGCCCACGTCTAACTGTTCTCTAATAAATCTTCTGCTGAGCACAGCTGAAGCACCCTTCGCGTGGTGAAGATTTGATTGGATAATTTTTAAGATACTCATTTTTTTTTTACTATTTACAGGAAATTAATAAGGTCCACTGCGTCATTGCTCCGTTTAACACAGTAAGGGCAAAATACTGTGGAGGGTGCCCTGGTACTCCACTGGCACCGTTAGCGGTTAGGTTTTTATTAGACCCCCTAACCATCCATTCCTAGGCACAGTACACATTAAGCCGCATGACACCATGAATTAGGGGTAGCCTGTTTGGTGGGCTCTTACCACCGGATCAGACAATCCGTAGTGATATTCTTAGCCAGTTGAAGGAACTGCTACCGCCACTACACGGCTATCTAGGCTGATCGGGAATAGAAATTAATATTGATGATCAACTTCTTTCGAGCCCGAACAGCCGGCCATAGACAACCTTAACATATTATCAGTTGGCTTACAACTTTAGTTTGTTTCCTACGTATTTCAATCATTTATAGCAGCTAGAATGTTTTTATTGTGAAGAAATAATGAATTGTAAATCGTGTGTTTTTTAAGGGCTGACAGACTTTTTGTTTTTTTTTTATAGAACTCTACTGCCGTGAATCGCAAGTCAGTCCCATCTGCATTTTGGGCAAAAATGAGTTAATGACCGTTTTCGAGCTTTCTTCGGATGATCTTTCAGCTGCGTACAAAAAATATATAGTTTGTTCAGTTAAATTGAAAAACAACACCAAGCCAGATTGTCCCATAATGATATGTAATCGCAAGTCAGTCCCATTACGAACTTGTGCGCCCTCCGGTACAAAACCTAACACTATTTTAGCCTGTTTTAGATTTTTCACTGTTACATATTCACGTTTGAAACAATATGTGAAAGTTTCATGATGATCGCAAAAGTTTTCAATTCATGGCGATTTTTTAAAGTTTCGCATGGAAATCGAATTTGAAAACTTCAGAGGCCATTTTCTCAATGCCTACTTTTTACATATGGGACTGACTTGCGATTCACGGCAGTCTACTTAAATGAGAAAGTTTGGAGACACTGAAAAGAGTATTTTGGCGATTTATGGATTAATTTAAGTTTAGTGAAATCCTTAAACATGTTTTTTTAATTGTTCAATTTCTAAAATATGTTCAGGTGAAAACATCGATGTAGGAGTATATAGCGGAATTCTTGAAGTGGAAAGTAAGTGATCGTAGGGGTTCATACCGATATTTTTTGACGAATTTCAGGAGTAAATTGAAAACTTTTATACAAAATTTCGGTAAAAAAGACGTTTGTTAGCTGGATTTCATCAGATTATTCACCAACATACTCTGGGCTGATGATAACACTAGTTTACAAAATAAAACGAAAGTCGTGAACTTCTGTCAACGACCAACATTTTTGGAACGAAACCGTGCTTCAAAAAATTTAAAGTAGAACAGTTTTTGAGTTTTAGCTCAATATCGAGTTTTACAACTTTTTAAAATATGGAATTTACTAAAATTCAAATATCTTGCGTTTTTGCCTTTCTCGTACACTAAGTGTACTGGAAAGGCTATATGTTCACTCCAAAAACGACTTTTTGATAGAAGGCCCTGAGGATCGAGTCACATATACCAATCAACTCAGCTCGACGAATTGAGGTGATGTCTGTGTGTGTGTATGTATGTATGTGTGTGTGTATGTGTGTGTACAAAAAAACTCACATCACTTTTTGGCAGTAAACCTCAACCGATTTTAATGACCGACGGTTCATTCGACGCGGAATCTGGTCCCATTGTTTCCTATTGAAAATGGTTTGAATCGGTCCAGCCGTTCCGGAGTTATGGCCATTTAGGTGTTCCGGACCGGTACCCCAGGAAGGAGCCAGATATGAAAATGCTACAAACCCATGCATGCGACACATCAAACCGCGGCTTTTTTCGATAATCTGATCAACTGTAAGCAAGAAAATAGTCTCAGACCATATCTGAACCGGTAGTGTCCCGGAACCGGCTCCGAGTGTCCCGCCGGAAGTGGTCAAATATTAAAATGCTACAAACCCATGCATGCGACATATCAAATAGCGGCTTTTTCATTAACCCTGATGAACGGTTAGTAGGAAAATAGTCTCAGACCATATCTGAACCGGTAGTGTCCCGGAACCGGTTCCGGGTGTCCCGCCGGAAGTGGTCAAATATAAAAGTGTACCACACTCATGCATGCGACACATCAAATAGCGGCTTTTTCGATATACGGTTAGTAGGAAAATAGTCTCAGACCATATCTGAACCGGTAGTGTCCCGGAATCGGTTCCGGATTTCATTCTCGCCGGAAATGGCCAAATATTAAAATGAACCAAACCCGTGCATGCGACACATCAAACCGCGGCTTTTTTTATAACCTGATGAACGGTTAGCAAGAGTATATGCTCAGACCACATTAGAGACCGGTAGTCTTGCATAACCAGCGTTAGGTGCTTCGCTGGAACTACAAAAGTGAACCAAATCAATAGAAGCGATAAATATCTGTAAAGTCTTGATAAAACTAAAGCGATCTCATCAAATTACACATTTCTGATCCCTGAGTTGTAAATATACAGTAGTATGGGTCAACGTTGTATGGGAAAATAAAAATTTATTGGCATCAACTCCGAAAAAAGTTTTTCCTAGTAGGTAAATGTGAATCGATTGAGCCGCAACATGTTTTATTTGATAGGGAATAGGTTGTAGTTGAATTTGGTTTGGATATTTCAAGCCATTTCAGAAAGCCATTCAGAAATATTTGAAAGTTTGCGAGTTATTTACCACAAAATAAATACTTCTCATTCCTACGTTCCCATTTTCCACGAACACTTATCGTGGACCCTAAAATAATTCACCTGAGCTGTGAATTTAACTCGCATTGTTTTAGATTAACAAAGTTGTAGCGAAAACCATTTACTACTGTAGCCCAATAGTATATGTAGTAAATTTAAGTTGCATATTCAACGGAGTGGTTATGAAGATCTATTTTAAGCTCGAAGAGTAGTGAATATATATATTATACACCTTTTGATGTAGCATTTTTTAAGCGTGTGCGTTGTAACTGGTAAGGGAGCGATCATAAATCACGTCAAATTTTTAGGTATATCTGCAAAATGTGATGATTCCGATACATGTTTTGGAGATACAATGCAAAAAATTTGATTGCAAGGGAAAAAGTGGTTGAAAAAGGACTATTTTTATGTAACGTAATTTGAGAACGTCCCAAACACATTAGTACATTTAATGGGTCGTGTGCTGCATACATCACGGCGATTAACTTACCGCTTACCTGGTTATAATTAGTACACCAAGAAAAAATTCTACTCAGAGGCTGCGATAATCTTACTCAGAAATCGAAAAATCGATTATTTTTCTTACTCGTTTAAGCTAAGTGCGACAACCCGTTGCCAATGAGTTGTCCCACCATTGCGTTGTCCAAAAAAGTCTCACGAAACCTACTGCAAGCCTATCCATATACGTGAGGACAAAACAGTAACAAATTTTGAAAACGACGTATAATCAATGGTGTAGCATTGATTATACGTCGTTTTCAAAATTTGTTATTGAAAAGATGTTTACAAAGTTCTTACAGATAGATTAACACGGGAATTCTGAGCACAAACCACTACCAAACAGGAATTCGGATTAGTCAATAAATGGAAACTGAGCAAAAACAAGGGATTTTTCGGATTTTTCGATTTCTGAGTGAGACCAAATCAGAAACTGAGTAAAATTGTTTACAGGTGTACACGTTACGTATAGTACACATATTAATGTAACATTTTTAAGCGTGTGCTTCGCTTAGGCAAGGGAGCAATCGTGAATCACGACATGCTTTAAGAGGTACTCACAAAGTGTAATAATCCATGCACACATTTTGGAGATGAATATGTTAAAATTTTGACGTAGAGGGAGAAAAGTGATTTAAAATGGAAAATTTTAATGTGACGTAATTTATGAGCGTATCGAACATAAATATATGTATTGGTTCGTGTGTTGCATACATCTTGGCGATTAACTTACCTACCACTCAACGAATAAATGTACATTTGTCAGGTTCTAATTATCACCTACCGAGGTAAATTTCTACTCAGCCACTGGGTTGATCTTACTCAGAAACAGTGCTGAAAAAATCATTTCGTCACATCTAAATTGAATCACCTACAGCTTATTTTAGAAGCTGAACCTGAGAATAGGGTATATGAAAAACTTGTGCGGCTAGCTCGGTTCTGTAAGAAAGTCACGGAAAAATTGTGATTGAATTTAGATATGACGAAATGAAATTTTCAGCACTGCTCAGAAATAGTTTTTGTTTTCCTACACTGAATAACGGCTTGCGGTTGAAATTACTTTGAGCCATTTTACGAAGTGACAACAATATTGATGTTGATATCGATTTTCAATGATTTGGACGCTATCTCCTGCTAAAATTTCATTCTTAAAAACGGCTCGTAAAATGAACTATGCAGGATCAATTTAAATATATACATCGCCACTAAATTTGTGCAGACTGAGTTTCGCTTCAATTCAACAGATAAATACTGTCAATTTTATATTTACAACTAACCCTTTATACTGAAATTAATTTTGTTGTGAAAACTAACTGAAAGGCGGCTTGCGGTAATGACCAGCATAAAAATGATTTCAAATTTACCAAGGTGATCATCGTCTAACAAACGCTTGTTGTCTGGGTTTTGTTCCCTCTCATATCAACTCGTTCTATAGCCGAGTGGTAGCATGCGAGCCAGTAGATCTCGAGCTTGTTGGTTTGAACCCAGTTGCAAACAGATTTTTTGATTAGCGGGGTGACATTGATTGGCTTGACCGACCTCATGAAATGTTCATGGATCATTTCCAGTATGCTTCATTTTATGTTTTTTACACTTTTCATAAGTCTTATTTTGACGACGGGCTTGGTGGTCTAGTGGCTACCGCTTCTGATTTATATGCAGAAGGTCCTGGGTTCAATCCCTGGCCCGTCCCTTTCCTCCTACTTTGTATCTTTCTATATACTTTCTCTCTGCTCTCTACATATACAACTCATGTATATAAACATGTTCATAGCCGTCGCTAGAACAGGAACGGGTTGAAAAATCCGTTTCCCTTCCTTCCAAACTTTCACTGCACAGTGGTCACAATCCTATTAGAAAACGCCTACAAG
Source organism: Aedes albopictus (assembly GCF_035046485.1). Classification (NCBI taxonomy): domain Eukaryota; kingdom Metazoa; phylum Arthropoda; class Insecta; order Diptera; family Culicidae; genus Aedes; species Aedes albopictus. Next base: position 290,487,928 of record NC_085138.1, on the reverse strand, counting down.
TTATGCAATCAAGCGAACTGTGCCGCACATCTTCAAAAATAATAAAAACACACAATTCTATCACCTTACCCTGGTATCCACACACCAATGTGTGAACCTTCTGCCAACCAATTCCCACCAACACTCCAACATCCGCATGAATTTGTGCTGGCGCAGAGGTATATTCGGCCAGATGTGGATACAAACGATTGCAATCATCACTTCCTTACCCCTTCCCCACATTGACCTGCAACCTGACGTGGCAGCGCCATTGTCGCCCAAAAATAGAAGATCACCAACGCTCACACACTGAAGATGCCTGCTAGTCCCCGGCAGTTATTCTCATTGGTCCTTGTGTGAGTGTAGCTGGTCTGGCGATACTGGAGTAGCATCCACGGGCGGTCAATCAAGCTCAAGCTCAAGCTTTTCATAAGTCTTATTTTGAAGTTTGTCATAATCAACACAATGAATTTTCATGAGGTATTCTTATGGCGTCCATAATATTTAGTTATAGCAAAATTTTGATGAATTTCGTTAGTTTATCCGCTGGGTGTACTAAATCGATATCCCTGATTTCGAATATGCTGTCCAAAGTCATACAAATTATGTGCTTTTTTTGCCACTGTAGTATTAAAACCGTCTAGGTCTAAACTAATAACGCCTTAAGGTAGGCAAACTTTGGAGGTATTGAAAACCTTCTTTTCGTATATTTCATCAACCCGGCTACGGTCGCGTCGTGTACCATAATCCGGGGTCAAATTGATAACTTTAAAACATCTTTTGCATATAACATCAGTGTCAATCCAAATATTGCCAAAAGAATTACTGTAAAACCAGTACCAAGTGGATCTACATGGAAACATGTGACAGAATTTGAGTACACGCATCATGTTAAAAGCACATTTGAGGAACACAGCGTGAGCGTGGTTTAGCTGAGGGTGGCTGAAGACGCGACTGTTCGAGGGTTAAGAAGGATCACTTTCGTAGTGTGCCGCGCTTGTTGATGAGAGTGAAAATTTTCGCTCCCGTCATTTATTTTTAGTTTAATTTTTCATCAAATTTTTCATTTTCCTCAATATTGAATGTTTTGACGTAAACTACGTCTATGGAGAAGGTACGGTACTGTACCACGGCACCGGGTGTAAAATGAAAATCTAAATTTTGCGACCGTCACGAAATTATGAAAGATTTTGCACGCTAATAACTCAGCCATTTATTGACCGATTTTTAAAATTTTGCCATCAAACAATCGCAAAACTATGTCCCTTTCATGACAAATAGAGAAAACTATTGATTTTCAACGGCAAACTATTGAAAATTGCAGAAAAGTGAACCTATGTTTTAATTTTATCCAGCCAATCACGAGCGAGCACATTTTTTGGGTTTTCTCGCTTGGTATATAAGTTATTGTCTTCTTCTCATCTTCCATCATTCTTCCGCGACACCTCGAGGGGAACGCATCGGAGGACTGCTAGCCAGTTTCTCCGCTTGCTTCTCCTTTCAGTATGCTTTAGCTAGCCGAGCGTGGTGGTCGTCGGCTGTTGCCACTTGCTTCACCAGTCGTCGTCGCGTCGCCGTGCGCGGTACCAGTGGGGCCGCCAACCAGACCGGATCAGCTCTGCGACAATTTTCTTCATTCTGGCTACATCGGGCGTCCGGGCAGCGCAAGCCAACATTGGAATTAACACAATTATGGAACGCGCTTGCAGTAATACTGCAAGTAAATTAAAACAGCCCTTGAAAGGGCTACGAAAATGTCCTACGGGAGTGAATCGAATAATTTTCTCATGAGGAAAGCCAATCACTGTGAGCGCTGTGTGAAAATTGAACTGCGCTTTGTCGTAACATTGATATATTCTATTCAAATGTGTGAAAACTGCTCTAGTTGATTGGCAATTGGAAAACATTTTCATCAACTCAGATGATGAAGAAATTTTCATTTTGATGAAATGTATTACTCAGTGTTGCCATATTTCAATGTGTGCAAATCTTCGCAAAATTCTTAAATGTTCTTTACAATTTTGCCGAAAAATTTATAGATTTATAGAAATTATTTGTTAAACATTATAATTGTGCTGATCGATTTGCAAAAGTTTAATGAGATAATTATTATTGGAAAGCATTTTGTGTGCACTGTGCGAAAATCTGTATGGCATCACTAATTTACACCCCTCTTTCATCTAACCAATCACGTGCGAGAGGGGAATTTGAACCTCTTTGCCATCTAGCCGTCTAGTATATAAGTTATTGTCTTCTTCTCATCTTCCATCATTCTTTCGTGACACCTCGAGGAGAACGCATCGGAGGACAGCTAGCTAGTTTCTCCGTTTGCTTTTCCCTTCAGTATGCTTTGGCAAGCCAAGCGCGATGGTTGTCGATGGTTGCGCTTTCGTGTGTTCCCTTCGCATCGTCGTCGTGCGCGGCGCTACTGGAGCCCCCACCAGCCGGTTCAAATTGATACGACACGGTAGCCTTGCTGCCCGACGACGTTTTGCACAGCATCGTCACGCAAAGCTAACGCTGCCGATCTGGATTTGGTTGTCATAATTACCGAATTTCACCTCATGTACGCAATAATTGAACAATTATTGTTCAGCATATAGATTCTATGGGCTTTGAAAATGTTTTCCACAAGAGAGAACCGAATAATTTTCCAAGAAAGACGTCGGGACACAAACTTCTACGCATCTTTCATCATTCATTCACACCTCGAGGAAGACGCATCGGAAGACTCCAGTTTCTCCGTTTGCTTCTCCCTTCAGTATGCTTTGGCTAGCCGGGCGCGGTGGTCGTCGGTTGTTACTAGTCGTCTTTGCATCGTTGTGCGCGGTACCAGTGGGGCTGCTAACCAGTTCACACCGGATCAGATCTCTGGTGCGGCAGGAGCGAAAACTTTCTTCATTCTGGCTTCAAAGGGCGTCCGGGCAGCTTTGCAGAAGCCAACAAAATTACACCGCTGAATCTCGCTTGTAGTAAAACAGCCCTTGTAAGGGCTACGAAAATGTCCCACAGGATTGAAAGAATAATTTTCTTAGGACGAAATCCCGGGACACAAGTGTCAATCACTGTGAGCGCTGTGTAAAAATTGAATAGCGCTCCGTCGCAACCATGAGATATTCAATACAAATTTGTTAAAACTGTGCTAGTTGATTGGCAATTTCGAAAACATTTTCTTCTTTTCAGATGATGAAGAAAATTTCATTTTGATGAAATGTATTACTTAGTGCTGCCATATTTCAATGTGTAAGTTTTCGCAAAATTTGTAAGTCTTTACAATTTTGCCTAAACATTTGCATGATTTATCGAAATTATACAAATATTCAATGAGATAATTATTCGAAAGCATTTGGTGTTTTGTCGTATAGAAGCTCAATTTTCTGTAAAATTGGTTCGAACAGTTCTTTAGAGGGCCAACAATTTTCTGAAAGAGGGTACGGTGAATTTTCCGAGAAAGTTGCTACCGCCAAGAATTTGAAAAGCATTCTGTGGAAATCAAACCGCATCTTGTCGCAGAAAAGCAACATTTCTCTAGTGCGCCCTTTGCATTATTGCATTACTTTTCATCATAACAAGTGTTTGAAAATTGAGACTATCAAACCAATTATTCTTACAAAGCCTATCATTGTCGCTGTTCTGACATTTGCTGGCAGAACAACGAAATTATTGATGACACATGCAATATTTTTAACAAATTCTTGTTCAAACAGCCCTTTTGAGAGCAGTTTTAAGAAAGAGTAAACGGTAGATTTTCTGACAAAGTGACGCTGGCCACATAAGTGTCAAATCCGCCGAATTTCGAAAACTACTCCTAAACTAAATGGAACAGCTTGTCTTATCATCTGGTCGTGTCACCGAATCTGGCGAGTACGCTTTCTTCTTGTGTGTACAGTGTATAGCTATAAAGGAATTTCTTCAGGCTTTGCTTATGTTTCAAACTTTGTTATAAATATTTCCAAATCAAATCCCCAGAATCCACCAGAATCATGCAGAATTTACTTTGTTAAAATTAACGATTTTCAAAACTATGAGCCACTACAAATTCTAATATTGATTCAAAGAAATTGCATAGTAGTCCTAAGTCGTTCATAACAAACTGCTTTACGTAGTTTACGTCATGCGGTTGTGTCTTGCACACACCCCTCTGATTTTTGATTCCTGTATAAAAAGGACCAAAAATTTTGTTTTGGGACTGAATCACCTTCCTCAGCGTCATGCTCAAACTACTATTCTTATATAAGATGATGGTAACGATTTTCGAGCTTTCGGATATGGATGGGATAGTTCATTTTTTCAAAATTGATTCATAAAGTTACACTCATAGCACAATTCAGTAACAAATTTTGAAAACGACGTATAATCAATGGTGTAGCATTGATTATACGTCGTTTTCAAAATTTGTTACTGAATTATGGGTTAGGTACCTACTCAAGGAGCAATCATTTCATAATCGGTTTACATACAGAAATAACACTTACATTATTTTTATTTTAAATTCTTATCATTGAAACTCCTTTTTGTTGTTTTATATAAAAATCTGCTTGTAAAACTCACATTGAGAGATGAAAATTACTTAAAAGTTGTTGAATAATGAAAACTACATTAATGGGCCAAAATTGGCTGTGTAACAATTATGGGTCAACTTGTTGTCTATTATTTATTTAGTTACTCAAGTTTTGTCTATTTTGTTAATGAATGATCACTTATTCTCGTTAGATCAACTATAGTAGAATCTAAAGCTGGTCTCAAATCTCTTAACGAAGCGTGTTTTCATGATTTGAAATCAATTTTTCAAAATTGGGACCAAATTTCCATCCACCCACACCGCCGATAAACGCCTAAAAGTATGCAATGTCTATGTACGCTGAACTCTCAATTACATATATGCTGCACAAAAAGTCGCCCAAAATTGCGTGATTTTCGCGCAACAATAATGAGTCACTTAAATTTTGTCTGAAATTATCTTTAATTAGCTGCAATCTCATTAGTTTCCACATTAGGAACGCAAATTTTACCTTTGTTCTGGTGGTGATACCATTTCGTACTTGAAAATCACTAAAGATCACTTATACAAAGCTTACGAAAGCAGCGCACGCACTTTCCTATATTCACAATCAAAGCGTTACTTTGACAGATGGTTTTGCACCGAACAATAGTTTTTGAAAATATGAATGTTATTATTGGTAATAGGGTATTGGTTCCCTTATTAAGCATGTGGCTCCCATTTTCATCCTACGAAAAACAAAGGATTGAAGCGCTGTTTGTTTTGTTTCTGATTTTTGTATTTTTTGTTAGAAGTGAGCACCCATGAAAACAAAAAGAACGGAATCAATCGGCGCCGTAATCGCTTGCTTTTGAATAGGATGAATATGGGAGCGTGAGATTACTGATGGAACACATACCCTACTGTTACATGGGAAAATATTAAGAAAATTTGCTGAAAAACTATCAAAGATACCCCATTTTACTGTATATTTTTGGTATACCCTTAAAGAATCTAATTGCTATAACTATTACAAGTTCAAGCTTCTATGTTGCAGGAGCTAGAGAACGTATTCTACGAGAAAGGCACTATCACCGCTAGGTGGATTAATCTGGGTTTTTTTTACCTATTTTTAATCTTTTTCCATAAATTAAAAGCTAAATCTAATACCATTCGATCATCTGAATGCAGGTTTTGCGTCCTATTGATGAAAATCAAGATATTGACGAGTTTAGGGGACGATCTCCTTAAACTTTAGCAATTTTTCCAAAAATATATAAAGAAATGTATTTTTTTCAATAAGAAAAAAAAACAATTTAAAAATTCTTTCTCAACGTTTATATGACATATTAGATGTAGGTGAGTGACAGTAAAAATTCATATCAATCGGAGCATTGATTACGGAGAATGAGGTGTGTGAAGTGAGCGACTTTGCTTAAAAATAGAACAAAAATCGATTTGAAATCATCTATCTATGGAAAGTCGAAAAAATTTCCACTCTACTGTATTTTTTTTCCTTCGCGTTTTCGAGCTCAGGGCATGATTCTACACCAAAAACGATCGTCAGCTTACTGAGTTCAAAAATACTGTAAACTAGTGTAATAGGTGAGATTTTTTTTTTTTTCAAATATGTACATACACCTAAACCTTGATTTACGTCCACTATTGGCTTAGCGAAAAAAAATTCTACCGACAAAATAATGATCAAAATACACATTTTTATATTTTTGTACACTTCTCCTAATCACGAAGATGTTTAAAAAAATATAAAACTGTTAAGTTTGCTCATTGTATTAGCGGTAGAATTTTTCGTCGCTCAGCCAAGCATGGACGTTAAAAAAGGGCAAGGTGTACATAAGTTCTGAAAAATCTTTTTTTATTTTTTTTTCTTCAATTGTTGTAACAGTATGTTTAGCTCTAGGTTATTTGATTTCGGGACCCACAGTCTCGAATCGACAGACCCGAAGTTGGTTGGTCAAGTTGGTCTATGCCTTCATATTTAATGGGTGCGCATAAATTTCTTAATATTCTTTTCCATTTCTATATGAGTTTTACTGGGTATTTTTTGATACATTCAATCACCTATAAATTTTTGATTTAGATTTTAGGCTTTCTCCAGAAGGTACGCTATGCAACGCTTGATTGGTAAACATCTGGCTGATGTTTCCATATCATTGTTTCAGGTTTCAATCGGCATTAGAGCATCTTATAGCATAGTCGCAATTATGTAACGCATTTTTGGTTTGCTCTTATTAAGTCATTGGAGAAATCTTGTTAGGTTACACAAGTTTACAAAATAAAACGAAAGTCGTGAACTTCTGTCAACGACCAAAATTTTTGAAGCACAATTTAGTGCTGATTTCAAAACCGACCTTCAAAAAATTTTAAGTAGAACAGTTTTTAAGTTTTAGCTTAATATCGAGTTTTGCAACTTTTCAAAATATGCAATTTACTAAAATTCAAATATATTGCGTTTTGTTCGACCAATTTTTAATCTTTTTCCATAAATTAAAAGCTGAATACAATACCATTCGATGATCTGAATACAGGTTTTGAATCAGATTGATAAAACTCAAGATATTGGCGAGTTTTAGGGACGATCTTCTCAAATTTTAGCAAAATTTCCAAAATTTTTTGAAGAAATGTATTTTTTTCAATAAGAAAAACCTAACTTAAAAATTCTTTCTCGACGTTTATTTGATATATCATATGTAGGCGAGTTACAGTAAAAATTTCAGCTCAATCGGAGCATTGATTACGGAGATTGAGATGTTTGAAGTGAGCGACTTTGCTTAAAAATAGAACAAAAATCGATTTCAAATCATCAACCTTGTATGGAAAGTCGAAAAAATTTCCGCTCTACTGTATTTTTTTTCTTTTGCGTTTTCGAACTCAGGGCATGATTCTACACCAAAAATGATCATCAGCTTATCGAGTTCAAAAATGCTGTAAACTAGTGTTATTGGCGCAATCCCCTAAATGTTTTACCACGGCTATACAACGTCTATACAACGGCTATACATATTCATATTATAATTGAGGACGATTAACTTTCATTGGTCTAGCAAAAATCAATAAGGTACACCGGGGCAATTTGAAACGAGTGGGGCAAGATGAAACGCGAAGTTTTGAAATAGATTTCAATAAAATTAGGAAATTTATCCTTCACTTAAAGATTGTTTGAATCAAACACTACGTGTTATGGTAATCGAATTGTTTATCATCATTAGAAAACATCATGTTAACCCGCTGTTTCATCTTGCCCCACCCGTTTCAACTTGCCCCGGTGTACCTTAACCTTCCAAGAGGTGTCAAAGCAATAACTAATTGAGCACTGTATTGGTTAAATATTGAACGCTTCTTAAAATCTCAAGTGTTATATGTATCCTTTAATTTAAAAATAATAAGGGGATTCACTAAACAGTGTAAACCTCTGATTAAATGTTATCTTCATTGCACATCGTGACCGCCAAGGCCTAGGCCAACGCAAACTTTGATTATGTCATTCGCAATTTCATAAAATATTTCAAATAGCAGAAAATATGACCTACGCAGCAATATAAGTTGTTTAGTGAATCCCATAAATATAAATCGTGTCGTCGAATTACCGGAGTAAACTTTTACTTCGACAAACTTTTCACCGTACACCCCCCGTTACAACTTGGAAACCCTTTTTTTCGTCTTGATTATTGGGAGATTACTCCCTTTCTTAGATGGCGAAACATCCGAAATGTTTCGAAGATAAAAAAAAAATACAGTCGTCAAACAGTGTGTGAAGACCCCCATTGATTTTCTCATTGACTTAGCAAAGTTACAACATTGTTGATGAGGCCATTTCACCGAAATCCCGACTAACCACCGTGTTAATACGGCACTTCACAAGTTGGTTAACTTCGACTCCTGAAGAAGGATCGAAACGTCGGCGATGAAATAAAAGAATCAACGCTTATTTCTTTTACTGCAAATCGAACCCATTAGTAGTCCATCCAAAATATAAATCAGTCATTCAAGAAACAAACTTATTCATTCCGTTTGAAACGTAACCAGGTTGTAATCTTTTATCATCTAATATATTCTAAAAGCATTAATTGCACTGGTTTCACTCCTCCTGTTGTCCCACAGTTAACTCCCTTCCCTTATCCTAAGCAATGTACAGGGTGCGGCAGGAAAAAATGCGAAAAGTTCAAGGCACTATTACACGCTAAATATGGGATATATATGACTATTTTTTCATGACAGTGTATCAGTCAATGTCTATATTCTAGCACTGAAAAATAAAAATGAACATATTTGATGTTTAACATGTGATAATGCAGGCCCAATCAGTGGATATCAATAAACTGCGCGCCCAATGGTCATTAAACAAAATGACTATAACAGTAACAAAATTAGCTCAAATTCGATGAACAACCAGACCACACTGATCCAGAGCCATGTAGTTTCACATGCCAGATGAAATAAGTACATATATTTGATGATATTGTAGAGAAAATCAAAAATTTTGTTTTATCAGATGCGAAATTTAGCGACCTATGTGATTTTCTGCGGTTTGAAAATTCTGGTTGTCTTCATCTTCAGGCGCCGTCCTGTAAAGGTTAGTGACCAAAATGGGAAATTTTTTAATTAACTTTTTAGAAAACTAGCCTATCATACATCATGGAACGTTGAAACATAGATTGGTTAATGTCAAATGGACGAAAATGAGGGTTGAAATTGAAAAACACTTTCGCATTTTTTCCTGCCGCATACTGTAGTGCCGCCATGAAGATCGCCGCCCTCAAGTCTTCGCTGTATTCTTTTTTGTCCGTCACCTGCTCACACGTTTTTGTTTCTGCTAAATCTTCGTGAATGGCACAAGTTCACGGTCTCTGATGAACACTTTCCCCTCACCCTCACATACGGCGATCCAATGATGTGGTTACGGTGTGAATTCGACGTCAGGACACGAGGCGGGACGGGGCGGCGGAGGCACGCGCGTCTCAAAACACGTCGAAGGCGCTAAGCCGGTAAGATAAGCACACGTTGTTGGTTGACGGTTACTTTGACGCGCGGTTTATGTGTTATTTTTCTTCCCTTCTGAATTATCGCGATGAACGATTTGCCCGCACAATCCAATCGGTTTCAATCATTACACAGGTCATCAGGTTGGGTGTCGTCGACGACGCAGATGACAACGATTACTGGAGGCAGCGATCGCTTCGCTTCGCTCCGGGACTGATACGTTTCATCACAATACGCGAAGTTAGTAAATTATTTTTCCGCTAGAGCGATTCAGAGCAACTGTCCTGCACGACGATGACGACAAATTTTCGAACGCGAAGGAAATCTATCCTCACACACATTTGACTGACTAGATTGTGTTGGCTAGCGACCGAACGTTCTTCTCCGTTTGGCGGATCCGACTTTGCCGATGGACGTGCGAGTGCGAACTGACAACGACGGCGGCAGTTGAAACAGCCGAAAGTGGCGCGCGATTGGATGCAAACGGGTCGCGGCGCTACTGATGGCAGTCGGCATAGTGTTGGGTATACATATCTACAGGGATTTTGACTGCTCCTCGCTAGAAAGTGAACGCTCGTTGGCTTTATCTCCGAAAGGGTTGTATTAGCTGGTGTGAGATTAGGTGGCGATTGAAGGAGGTGCATGATAGTTTACTGTTTAGTGGATGGTACAAATCGGTGCTGGAAGTGCTCAATAATTCAAATGTATGCCTATTTTATCATGTGCAGGACAGGCTACATGGATTGTTTCGTAGCTAAGTGGGAGAAAGTGTTTCTGAGTTCACCTGTGAAGAGTTTCTAATATTTTTTATTTGTTTAACTTTGTAAACACAGCCACTGTCAGATTGTCTTCATTGACGATCACAAGATTTTAGGCTCCAATTATAAAGATGGAATATGTTGCGAATGTTTCAAAAGAAAAAAAAAAAAAGAAAAAAAACTGTTCGATACTTAAGCTGCAATAAAGCCTAATGCTCCAAAGAGATCCAAACCACCAATCAGATAGGATTTACCGTTCAGTAAGATTCCGAATAGGTATCTATGATTATGTACAAAATGTGTAAAAACCGCGTAAAAAGAAGTCTCACGATATCTCGATGTTTAACCGGAAATGTTTTATCCTTACGAACAAAACCATGAGATGGAGACGCATGGTTGTTTATTACATGTCCAGTCCATACCATAGGCAGGAATTTCTAACACACACTGTCAACAATACCAAATCGTTAGATGTAAACACGGTAAACCCTTCCAGCTTTACGGTAGCTGGGCAAGCAGTGGAGAATATTGAAAGCTTCCAATATCTTCGACCAAGATCAACATAGGTGCATGGATCAAGAAGGCGAAGGCTGCCTTTGCGAGTACCGTCGTGCGGGGCTTCTTTATACACTTTTTCATGGTTTTTCAACTTTATGACATTATAACTCCCAGACTAGTGAATGAATTTCCGCATTTTTTATACACAATAATTGTGAGTATGTATGTAGGATGTATGCAAAATTTGAGCTAAATCCATCAATAAACAAAAAAGTTGTTCATACACCAATCGGACACATCTCATATAGAACCGGATGGGGGCTACTTTGGACATTTTTATCTATAACAAAACTGCATTTCAAATTCCAGGGTTATTTGGAAAACTACATTGTACCAATACTGTAGTATATTGTATCATACATAATTTCAATAAAAATATGCGTTTTAAGATGGTTCTGTGCTACCTTTGGTATTATGAGCAGCGTGATATTGCTATATAGATAGCCTGAAAAAAGGGACCATCAATTCTTTTATTGGGCGAAACGGTCATTTATAACGTATAACGATACAAATATTCGATTGTATATGCTACGTTGATACATTTTGAATGAATTGATCAACCCTTTGAAATTTATGAACTGTAGAAACAATGCCTACAGACCAAATGTTCTGATACGTTATGTATATTATATTGGTTTATTCGATGTTTTTTCCGCGTCCTGACAAGCAATAAACGGACTGTTTGAAAAATAATTTTAACCAAATGAAGGGAAAACTATTGCTTTATAATAGTTCCTAAGACATCAAACAGATTTGAACCATATTTTGAATTCAAAAAATCCATATTCAAAAGTGTCCAAAGTAGCCCCGCATTTCAAAAGTAGCCCCGCACGACGGTATAAGAATTGTATGAAAAAAAAACAGATAAGACGAATCACCAGAATCCGAATTTTAAACACGCTAAGAAATCTGTGCTGTTACTTACCCTACCAATCAGGCTAAGGCCAGGGTGGCCTCTGCTGTACATAGTAGCCTCCTCCATTCCACTCGGTCCATGGCAGTTTGTCTCCAGTTCCGCACTCTGCGTTGGGTTCGCAGATCGTCCTCCACTTGGTCGACCCACCTAGCTCGCTGCGCTCCACGTCTTCTTGTACCGGTCGGATGACTCTCGAGAACCATTTTAGTCGGGTTGCTATCCGACATCCTGATGACGTGACCCGCCCACCATAGCCTCCCGATTTTCGCGGTGTGGACGATGGTTGGTTCTCTCAGCAGCTGATGCAGCTCGTGGTTCATTCGCCTTCTCCAAGTCCCGTCTTCCATCTGCACTCCGCCGCAGATGGTACGCAACACCTTCCGTTCGAAAACTCCAAGGGCGCGTTGGTCTTCTGCACGTAGGGTCCATGTTTCGTGCCCATAGAGGACGACCGGTCTAATCAGCGTTTTGTAGATAGTTAACTTCGTGTTACGGCGAACTTTATTCGATCGTAGAGTTTTGCGGAGTCCAAAGTAAGCACGATTTCCTGCCACAATGCGCCTCTGAATTTCTCTGCTGGTGTCGTTGTCGGCGGTCACCAGTGAGCCCAAGTACACGAATTCTTCAACCGCCTCGATTTCATCACCGTCGATATAAATTCGGGGTGGCGGGCGCGGTGATTCCTCCCTGGAGCCCTTTGCCATCATATACTTTGTCTTCGACACATTAATGACTAATCCGATTCGCCTGGCTTCACTCTTTAGTCGGATGTACGTTTCCGCCATCGCACATTGGGCAAAATCAAGCCCAAAGGTGGAAAAAAATTAATAACTTTCTTAATTCAAGACCATATGTGATCATCAATGACTTATTCGAAAGCAAATTTTCTCAAGAATTGGTTAGTGGATGATTCATGTACGGGCAACTTCTCTGAAGCAAGTTATAGAGCCCATTTTACCCCAGTTCCCCCTAAAATTTGTGAATTTCTGTTATTTTACGGCTTTTGTTATGATTTTAATGATTATTTCGCTGGGATACAATCGCCCCACTCCCATTGAGTAACGTTACATACAAAAAGTTATTAAAATGTAGGAATTTTAGGGTGTTATGGGGTAAATTAGGCAATGGTATATTTTCAAGGTTGAAATTCATTTGTTATTTTTATTTATGATTTTTTACGTGACAATAATTAAATAAATGTTCGAATATCCATGGCTTATTCATAAAGAAACCAATGTTGGGGAGTTTGATCTTAAATTATTGGTTATATTTAAGTTTTCCCGCATACAAATATGAGTAGTTCCCATCCTTATACCACCGATTCCAAACATTTCCAAACGATGAGCCATTGCTTATATACTCCAAAAAGATCCTAAATGTTGTTTACGCATAGCCCCATAGACGGGACGTGACGGCAGCATATAGTTTTAGAGCTTAGTTTATTCAAACTTCCCTATAAACTTATTTTTTATTGTTTTTAAATTAAAACAACTTTAACTTGAAACTTCTATGCATGATATGAGTTAATATAGATGAAGAACTAACCAGTATTATCACTGCATCCTATGAAATTTGGAAATTTAGGGTACAATGGGCTTAAATGGAAAAAAATAATATTAAAGCTTGAATGACCATTTAAGTTGACTAATAACTTGTTTGAAAGATAATATCCATAGGAGTTCATTAATGACTGATTGATGCACAGGTAGAACACATATAGCCGAAGCGCTGATCGCGCGAGTATTCATCAAAACCATGCTGAGAGTGTTGGGTTGGATTTTTTGTCGGTCCGGGGTTTGGCATTATTGAAATTCCCTTGACATAATGTCAAATGAACGACAGCATTTCCTCAGAATTGATGTGTGTATCAATATATTGACTTGATTTTTCGTATACGGATAGTACTGACCGTCAATTTCAATGTGGATTGATTAAAAATTGATTGAGTGTCGAAAAACAACCCGTGCAAAGAAAGAATTGAGTGTATGTACAGTATGCGGCAGGAAAAAATGCGAAAGTGTTTTTCAACTTCAAACCTCGTTTTCGTCCATTTGACATTAACCAATCTATGTTTCAACGTTCCATGATCTATAATAGGCTAGTTTTCTGAAAAGTTAATTAAAAATTTTCCCATTTTGGTCACTAACCTTTACATGGCGGCGCCTGAAGCTGAAGACAATCAGAATTTTCAAACCGCAGAAAAGTACACAGGTTGTTAAATTTCGTATCTGATAAAAGAAATTTTTTAATTTTCTCTACAATATCATCAAATATATGTACTTATTTCATCTAGTATGTGAAACTACGTGGCTCTGGAATAGTGTGGTCCAGTTGTTCATCAAATTTAAGCTAATTTTGTTACTGTTATAGTCATTTTGTTTAATGACCATTGGGCGCGCAGTTTATTGATACCCGCATATTAGGCTTACATTATCACATGTTAAACATCAAATATGTTCATTTTTATTTTTCAGTGCTAGAATATAGACATTGACTGATACACCGTTATGAAAAAAAAACATATATATCCCATATTTAGCGTGCACTAGTGCCTTGAACTTTTCGCATTTTTTCCTGCCGCACCCTGTACATGCGAGACATGAGGTCGCGGCTTTTTCGATAACTTTATGAATGGTTAGTAAGAAAATAGGCACAGACCACTTACCGGCAGTGTTACCGGCTTCGGGTGCCCCGCCGGAAGGACTGTCCTGGAACCGGGGCATCAAACTGCTGTGACACATCTAATTGCTGCATTTTCTACAACTTGATGACAGAACCTGTTCCGTGTGTCCCGCCGGAAGTGGCCTAATATCGGCTGCCCTCCTTAAGTCTCACTTGAGGCTAAATAAGGGCGGGGTTATGAAGATGTTATGTTGTTAATTAGTTTAAATTTTCACCTTCGCATTATGCGTTTCGCATTATGCGATTTACACAGTGTATTCTGTGTATCCTCGCCTTTGGCGTTTCCAATTGATATCGATCTGATTTTATTGCTGCTGTTCTTTGATGTGCTGTTATGGCGAAGAGTTCAATCTTACCTAGTTTGGGTAGTGGCCACGGTTAGGATAGCCCAGATCAATCTTCAGCATAAAAGAACAGCAACAATCAATATTTGCAGACTTATGCAAAATGGCACAGCCCAAGTGGCTTTGGTCCAAGAACCTTATTTTCGTAAGGGGAATTTCTATCTAGGAAATCTTGTGAACCCAGTGTTTGCTACTCTCAGTGAACATGAAATGGCAAACTCGCGTGTCATGCCTCGAGCCTGTGTGCTTGTCAACAACGCAATAGTTGCTACACTCATCTCTGAACTAACCACCAGAGATGTATGTGATATCACAATAAATGTATCTGTTGGAAACCTCAACAGGAAATACGTCTATTGTTCGGTTTATTTCCCGCATGATGAACCATCCCCTACGGATGCTTTCAAACAAGTCATCGCATACTGTACTTCAAAAGGACTTCCGCTAATTGTTGGCAGTGATGCTAATGCTAGCCATATCATCTGGGGCAGCTCAGACATTAACTTGAGAGGCTCCAGTTTGACGGAGTACTTAAGTAGTACAGATCTTGCATTACTTAACATAGGCAACCGCTAGGGAGGAAGTGTTAGATACAACGCATTGCTCTAGCAGAATTAGTCAAGAGCTGACCAATTAGCATGTGTGAAATAAAGAATCTTTATCTGACCCTCGCTCCATCTTTTTTGAACATTTAAATGTTACTTCGCAAACTTTGCGTTTCAGGAATCCTCGCTCAACAAACTGGGATCTTTTTACTGATTTGATTGCAACCAAATTTCATGGATACTCACCATCCATGATTTAGATGATGCCGTTGATACTACAACGACCTTCATCATGAAAGCTTTTGAAGAAGCATGCCCTCTACGGTCTGTGAAGTTCACAAGAGGAACCCCTTGGTGGAACTCTGATCTGGCGAAACTCAGGAAACAATGTAGAAAGAGTTGGAACAGACGACGTTCGGCTGGTTCGGAGGCTTTCAGGTCGGCTCGCAAGGCCTACAGGAAAGCTCTCCGGTCTGCTGAACGATCCGGCTGGAATAACCTTTGTACAAATGTTTCCAGCTTGAGTGAAGTCAGTCGGTTAAACAAAATCCTCGCGAAATCTAAGGATTTCCGACGTTCAAAAGCTTTTTCGTAATCAATGAACACCAGGTAGAGCAACTCTTGGAATTCAATGATTTGCTCCAGAATTATATGGAGCGTGACAATATGGTCCACACAGGATCGTCCGGCACGGAATCCTGCTTGCTGCCGTCGAAGAGTTGCGCCAA
Source organism: Aedes albopictus (assembly GCF_035046485.1). NCBI lineage: Eukaryota > Metazoa > Arthropoda > Insecta > Diptera > Culicidae > Aedes > Aedes albopictus. The sequence continues at coordinate 290,471,937 of NC_085138.1, read as the reverse complement.
TCTTCTCCTGTATCCGGTTAAGGATCACTTTGTAGAGGACTTTGAGAACGATACACAGTAACATGATGCCCCGCCAATTGTCGCATACAATCAGGGTACCTTTACTAAGACCCCTTGCATCCAGTCGGCCGAAAATGTCGTGGTTTCCCATATGTTGCAGAATATTTTTTTTTTCAGACACGGACAACGTCTTCAGCTTTCGGCTGTGCAGACTGTTTTAAACTTAACATTAGACAACGGACAACGGAGCATGCACCAGTGGAAACGGGGAAGAAACTATTCTCACGAAAAGTTTCAACGCCTGAAGCGGGAATCGAACCCTCACCCCATAGCATGGAGCGATTATAAGCTTGGTGACCCTAACCGCACGGCTACGAGGCTCCATAATTGATGTAGTAGTTGTGCAGATATTACGGGGTCAGCTTTGAGCATCTCAGCTGATATGCGATCGACCCCTGGGGCTCTGTTCGATTTCATGCTACGGATGGCTGTTTCTATCTCCTGCACTGATGGAGCTTCAGTATTGACACGAGTAATACGTCGAACCCTTGGCGGATCATGTTGAGGTGTTGATGGCGTGGCCGACATTTGAAAAAGGTTTCCAAACCAGCGTTTTAACTGGTCAGTCGGGTCGGTCAATAACTGTCAAGACGTGTCTTTTACGGGCATCGTAGCATTCATCCTACTAAGGCGATGTGAGACATCGTAGAGGAGACGGATGTCGTCTGTGTTTGCGACTTTCTCGCTCTCGTCGGCTAGTGTGTTGAACCGGCGCCCGATTTTCTCTTCCTGTCGCTGGATCCTGGCAATGCGCAGTCGGATCTCGCTGATTAGAAGATAATGGTGGGACGTAATGTCGGCGCTACGTCTGTTCCGCTCATCAAGAAGACTCCGTCTCCATTTTCGACTGATGCAGATGTGGTCGATTTGATTTTCCGTGACGCCATCACGGGAAACCCATGTCACTTTGTGCACTCTCCGTTTTCGCTCATTTCTCCGAGACCATGGCGTCCCATGACGTGCTCATAGTCCGAGTTGTCGGAACCAAACTTCCCGTTGAATTCGCTCATGAGGATCTTGATATCACCTTTCGGAATCTTGACCACGACAGCATTTAGTTGACTGTAAAAGTTCTTTCTATCTTGCAATTCGGCAGCATTGGTAAGCGCGTAACATTGGATCATGGTAAGGTTTCGAACCCGTGTTCTGAATCTGGCTACAATTATCCTCTCATTAATATGTTCCCACTTCATGAGGGCAGCGTGGGCGTGAGCGCTGAGCAGGCAACCAACTCCACGGTGGCGAGGAGTGTGTTCACCTCGTAGGCCAGAGTATAGCAGAATTTGACCCGACGCCAATCTGTGTTCTCTCAAGTTCGGCCAACGGACTTCGCTCAGTCCTATAGGATCTCAAGCTTCATACAGCATGCCTCATTGCCTAGTTGTGCCAGTTAACCCTGCTGGGCTAGGATTAATACATTCCATGCTCCTATTCTTGTCCGTTGCTTCGCGCTAAAAGTCGTTGCCGTTGAATCAGTTCGTAATCTTTCATTTTCGGTTTCAATAACGTTTTTTTTTTGGGTTTCGGAGACAGTAGGTTGTTGGCCTAAGGTCCCCTATCTACCGTGGTGGGGCTGCCACCTTAGGTATAGCTTCCGGTGGAGGAGAATTTCATACTCAGCCACTGGATGCCAGAACAGACGCTGTTTGAGCCGCACCATCGCCTTGGTTGACAGACGCTCGAGACGTACCTCCCCAATCTAACTGAGTCAGAAGGACACCAGTGCCCAGGCTGGACTACCAGCTAAGCACACACAACTCTTAGCTGGCGGTCTTTGTCATCGCTTGACCCGTGAAAGGGTCAAACTCTCAGCTGCTTCTGAAAGCAGCAATTTGGTTCAACTCATGATTGCCTACCTTAGTCCTTTTTTCATCTTTATCAATGTGAGTTTTAACGAGATAAACTAGCGCTCGGGAGACACGCTTCCCTTCCAACGGAAGGACTCGCATATTGTGAGTCGGGAGTGGGATTCGATTCCTGGGGGAATCCTAGCAAGTATAACAAGAAAAAATCTTAATAGAGATTTCTGGAGAAATCACAAAAGGAATTTTAGTGAATAACTTTGAGGGGTTCTTCAGGAATCATTGAAGAAATCCCGGGAAAACTACCTGAAGGCATTTCTATGCCACAAAAGTTCAGCCTATTGGACGCAGTGGCTTAATTTCCCCAACAGGGGAGGAAAAAAAAAACTACTTGAGACAGCAGACAGAAATAACTGATTTCATTCAGCTCCTGTAGCCATTTTTAGATGGGTCGGTAAAGGAATCCCTGAAAAAAAAATCTTTTTATTTTTAACGAAATCCTACCATGGATGAATCCCAGCAGAAAAAAAAAAACAAGGTGAAACCCAGAAGAAATTCCTGGAACAATTCTAGCAGGCATTACATACATCAAAATGGAAGGGTCACGATTTGGCACGAAAACAAGTCAACGTATTTGCATTATGCTTTTACTGTTGCATCCGCACAGGGCTAATTGTGAAAATGGACCGGGAAGGCGAGAAAATCGAAAAAAAAATGAATTCCATTTTGCAAGCTTTTTTTTCGCATGGGCGATTAAACGACGCCCCTTGAGATTAAACATCGATTCTTAAACAGTCTAAGCAAATTCGCTTTGAAACTCATTTTCAAAGTAAATCCACAATATTTTGATCACAGGCAAACGGACGTAACACTCTTAAAAACCGGCTTGGCACATGCATTTAACGATCTATTCAAATTTCATTTGATTTGCGCGATCGTTCCACCACAGGTGCTAGTGTTCGATCGTTTTGATGTTTTCCAGTGTACACGTTGCTGAATTATTACAGGCAATTTGTGTAGTATTTATGCGTGTCAGAAAAACGTCAAATCGAAATTCATCATGAAGGCCATCCTTTAAGTACGTCACGGCAATAGGGGAGGGGGGGGGTTTGATTTGTGAAAGTGTGACAAGCAATGTATTAAGTATAGGAAAAACCCGTAAGAAGAGGGGAGTAGCGTGATGTACTAAATGGATGCTCCCATGGCCGACAGTGTCACGCGCGGTTATACCAACAGCTGGCAGTGTGCTCATGAAAATGATATCGGGCAAAAGTTTTTGCTGAATTTACTCTAAGAGTAACGTCTGTTTGTCTGTGTTTTGATCATTCCAAGTGCAGAAAACAAAAAATTAGAATAAAATGAAACAAATCCAAACCGAAAATATTTTTTATGTAGGGGAAATTGTGTATTCTCGGCAGTTTTGTTCTCTTCGTCATGGGTTTTTTTGAACCTGTTCATCTCAGAGTTGGCCTCAAATCCTTCCCAACCAAACTGAGTTTATACGACCAAGTGTCAGGAAATTTGACTGAAAATAACTCCCCCATGACGAAGAGAACAAACCTGCCGATAATACCCATCGTCACCCTATTATCAGTTATTTGACCAAATTAAAAATACGCCTTTTTCAAAACTTGATCGTGATGAATTAAAATGTTCATTAACAATATTTTTTGTCCGAACCAACTACAAAGAACTAACAAAACCTCGAAAATATGATGAAAATATTTCTTGCTTGTATGGGAATTCTCCATAGACTGATGTCGTGGAAATCGTACCCCAGCTGTAGTGCTCAGCACGTCGCAATAAACCTTCCAGAGCGATGTCAAAGAGTAGGTATGAGAGTCCGTTACACTAAAACCTCTTTTTATGCTTGTTATTTTTGTGCACTTTTAATTTATGCACTTTTTATGCCCTGCGTAAAAAGAGAGAAATGCCCCTGAAATAACCTTTGATTTAAAGGTGTTTTTAAACCCCCTAATACGACTTTGACCTTGAATGCCTCTGAAACTTCCGTAATCCCTTTGAAATGCCTTTGAAGTCATTTTAATCATTTTGAAATGCCTCTGAAACCCCTTCGCACGCCTTTTATTTATTTATTTATTTATTTATTTATTTATTTATTTATTGCTGCAAAATACGTAACGTAAGACATATATCTTTTTTATGTTACATCGAATATTTCTTTAATAGAATCCTTAAACCCTCTGAAATATGTAAACCCGTAAACCCATTGAAACGTCCCTTAAATGCTATCAAACACCCCTTAAACCTCAAGGAATGCCCTTAAAATGTTTCTGAAACACCCTTAGACTCTTTTAAATGACTCTGAAATGGCTTAGAAATACCTTGAAACGATCCTCAAACCCCTTGCAATGTCCTTTAAAGGTTTCTGAGATCCCCTAAAATGTCCTTAAAGAAGTCTCGAGGCGAAATTCGCTATAACTTCAGTCGCTCCTGCTTTTACCATGACGGTCTCCGGTACCGTGAAATTGATAACGGAAAGTTTCGGGTGCAGTTTAACCATCACCTGGTAGTGATTGGAGTCGATATTAGAGACACGATAGGTCCTGAAGTCGATAATGTTGGGAATGTGTCGTCCACCAATCAGAACGTTGTCGATTTGCGATTCCGTCCGCTGTGGTGATCTTTAAGCATAGTGATAAAACTGTGTTGAAAAAAGGTGCTACGAATGACCATGTTTTTTGGAGCGGTGAAATCGATGATTCGTAGTCTACGACTCGTAGCCGTGAGCTGTTTTCATTCGTCAGCTGGTGGGCGCTGAGCTTTCTAATAGTCGGTGCAGTTACGCCCATTTGCATTGTTGATATCGATGTTTCATTGTCCGGAAGTTTTCTTTATTGATCACACAACGCTACGTCACGGTTTCATCCCTTTGCCGCGTCTGTTTGCTCAGCTTCATCAAAAAGAAACATCATCAGCAACTTCAAGCGAATATTTTTGCCGTCAGACAAAACTCGTGTCATAAACAAGAGCTACCAAGGAGCCTGGCTCAGCCCGTGCTGGTGACTGATCTGGCTGGCGCGAAGAGAGGGTGCGAAAGAAATGTGTCTACTGTCTGAGGAAGTGGCTGCGTCGTTGTTGGTTTGACCGTGATCGTGATCTAGACATCCCACCCACTCGGGAAAATGATCCTAATGACGCTCTATAAAGCAAAGCATACAGCTTGAGATATGTATGTAGATGGAGAAAGTCCGTGGGTGGTGTTGGAGACGCATTAAATGGTTTATAACGTAGCGTAGCGCGGTGGAAGTTAGCATTTTTTGTTTGTTTAAAAACATGTTTTGGAATCAACATCATTTTCGTTTCCATGACCCAGCAGATGTTTGCCTATTTGTTTCAAATTTTGTGTGGCTAGGACTCCGATGGGGAGAGCAAGATGGCATTCAGAGATGACATATAAAGAATGTTGTTAGTGATTTGGATCGTATCCAGATACACTCACTTGGTCATAGTGTGAGGGGATTTTTCGAGGTTGAACTGACAAACGACGTAAATAAAAATTATTGGATTGTATGTATTTATTATGAGGGAACTATCCCCCAGAATTTTGTTTGTTCTCATTTGATTATTCAACGTTATAGACTTGAGCACAAATTTTAAATCATCTATAGCTTGGTTCAAGTTAGTAAGTACCTTACTAAGGGAAAAATGGCACTCTAGCGTTCCCTAGTCCACATCGTAATAGGTTCCAGATCTCTGTTGAAAGTCAATTAATCGGATAAAAGCATTTATCCAACAAATGGAATCATCGTCCTTTTCCATCCGATTGATTCGAGCCCTTCCCCCAGCAGCGCTAGCCCCATCATTCTCGGATCCAAACAATTTCCCCTCGACGACGGACCGAACGTCCGATGAAAAGGAATCAATCATAATTTTCTAATCGATTCTCTGAATTGTCGCTTCATCTGTTGACCCCGCATACGAGAGACGGCAAAGGACATGGCGAAGGCTCGGCTTGGTGGCAGAGTAGCTCAACTTTAAATCCTCAACAATCCCCCAACAAACCACAATCAAACCACTTAACCTTTGGGTGGCTTTATAGTAGGAATAGCTCATCGTAACAAACCTGATAAATTTTAATTAAAAGTTTTCCTCTACTTGACCGGGTTCATTCCTTGTTTTGGGTTGAGGGTATACATTCCTGCCAAGTTGATTGAAAATACTTGGAAACAATTTAGACGAGCGCGGTAAATAACGAAAATGTAACAACACACAAGTATTTGGCCTTGCTGCATGATACCTGTGCTTACAGCATCCCACGTTTTTCTTCTGCAAGGTTCCCACCGACTGGAAAATGCAACGCAATCGCAAAAATCTGCGGCAGAGATAATTTTCAAATTCCATTGAGGCATGCCGACCGAGTTTCCTGCCAACGTAAAATCCAACCTTCCTCAACAAAGAGCGTAGAATTGCAACCCAAAGGGGCCACTCGGCGTATCTACAATAAAAACGTCAGAAATAACTTCTATTCAGTCTAAGATTAGCCGCAATCTTCCAAAAATAGAATCCCATATTCAACGACGCGACTGATGGGGAGCGCATCGTTTGTCGGGATTTGTATTAGGTCTAATAATCTTTAACGAGTGGGGCAGGTGAATGTCGTTCGCTATGAGCGAAGTGGTTTCCCTTTACTTGATATAGTCTATCCTATATATATGACTTTTTTTTGCGTTCCATTCGGTGAGTAGGTCAGGAGTGTCTAACAAATTAGTGAGATGCTTGGTGCAAGTTATATTCAAATAGACTGGTCACTTGAAAACACTTCAGAAGGTAAACATGACACGCGTTTCAAGGTAGTAACTACCTCGCCTGTGGCAGAAAATGTTTGATTCTGGTTTTGGGAAGTTCTGTAACCCCTTCGCTCATAGGATAGGAGGCTCAAGGGTCGTTTGAGGATTACCTTTCACATCCATACACTTATGACAACTGACCCATTCAAAGAGGAGTAAATAAAATGGTAAGCTGCTCAGAGCAAGATTCCAATGACAAGAAGTGAACATCGTTGCATAGTGTGAGCCTCAGGATATCTCTTTCTAATCCTGCATAAGTTGTATTCCCGTTTTCCTCCATTCAAGGCAGTTATTTTTTGTATAACATATCTTATCAACGCATTGATGGATTTTTGAAATTTTTGCCAATAAATAACCATATAAATCGGATATGAAAAAAATGTAGAATACGCAAACCACTTAAAATTTGGAACAAAAAAGTTAATAAAAAAAAACAAATTTTTGTGTCCACCCTACTACCATAATTTTTAATAATTTCTCTGCCGCGATACACAAACGACCTACAAATAGGGAGGGAAAATAGTGGGGATTGCAGCTGAGCAGACACAAAAGCAAAGCATACCTACTAGTAAGCAACAGAGGCCTGTAATGTATTCGCACTTCTTCACTAGCGACCTAACGAAGCTGGTACGCACTCGTCTTTGATTCGCGAAGCCGCTCTGAGTATTTTTCAAAAAATCCAAAAAATCAAGTTTGCTAAAACTAACAGTTTTCAAAAAAATATATATTTTTAATTTATTTTTGTTTGGAAGAAATTGAAATGTAGTTTTTAAGGGTTAAAATGCTCTAAGGTGCAGGTGCAATACATATGTGCATCATTGGTACAAATTTGGGATCGATTGATTAATTCGGTGAAGTAAGAACCGTTCGAGTAAAACACTATTATTTAGACAACAAATTTTTGAACTGTCATATCTCGCAAACCAGTGAACCGAATTGAATAATTTTTTAAACGTTTATCAATAATATATTGATACTTAGTACGACGGATTAAAATGTAATATTTTCTCACGGCGAATTAAGTTATACCGTGTTGAAATTTTTACCCATATAGAGGAAAATAAGTCAAATTTACAATACCACACAAAAATTACTAAATGTGTTCTTCCTTCAATCTAAATAGGCTCTAATCTAATATATCTGATTAAAGATAACTTAAGAACAGAATTGGAAAATCTTTGGATATCAACACTAAAATTTATTGACATTGAAGTAAAAAAAAACTCATTTTTTCGAGAAAAATCCAAAAAGTGTCAATCCATGATATTTTTTTTTTCAACGTTTAAAAAGTACCTATGTTTTAATAAATTGTGAAGCATATACACTCCCCATCAAAAGTTTGGGGTCACCCCCTCAAAAACATGTCATTTTTTTAGGCCCATATCTCCGCCAATTTGCGTCCGTTTTCAAAACTCTAGGTTTCATTTAAAAGATAATAAGTTCAAAGATTCTTTGACTTATTATCTTTTGAATGAAACCTAGGGGTTTGAAATCAGACGCAAATTGGCGAAGATATGGGCCTAAAAAATGATATGTTTTTGAGGGGTAGACCCCAAACTTTTGACCTATTGTTAGTGTACGTTCAAAATTTCATTCAATTCGGTTCACTGGTTTCCGAGATATGACAGCTCAAAAATGAGTTGTCTAAAAAATAAATAGTGTTTTACCCGAACGGTTCTAACTTTGCGAAATATTGATCAATCGAGCCCAAATTTGTACCAATGATGCACATATAATAGGTTAACGACGAGTTCAAATTTGAGATTTTTTAATGCACACTATAAAAAGTTATAGCATGTTGAACTTTTTTGTGGGACAAAAGAAAAGTTGCCTATCCCAAACATTATAGCCACCCCCTGTATCTGAAGAAAGTATTGATCGAAGAGTTTCAAAAAGAATCCCTCGAAAAATTTGGGAAGGAATACCTAGGACAATTTCTATAAGAGTTCTTGCAGAAAATCCCATATGGATCTCACTTTTTTTTAAAGAGTCCCTGGAGGAATTTCTTGAAAAATCCCAAATATTCTGAAAGAAATATAGATTTTCAAAAGCTAACCCTTGAGAATGTTTTGGAATAAATCATCATCAATAAAGCGACACGAATGCACAATTGTGTAAAGTGTCGTTAATAAATAAACAAACAAACAAACATCATCAATAAAAATGCCGAAAAAGTTGGGTAAATCTCTGAAGGATTTTCTTAAGAAATTCCTGGAGGAATTTCTGAAGCAATTTGTCTAGTATTATTTTTGAAGCAATTTGTAAATGAATTCCAGAGTAAATAAATCTTTGAAGACATTTTCAAAGGAATGCCTGAATGAATTACTACACGGTCAGAAAATTCACTCATTTTGGAGCTAAAGTGGGACAACTCAAAATTGAGTAAATTTTTTTTCCAGCGATAGTGCTGGCCCAAGTGCGAAAATCTCATCAGTTTAAGCTGTATAATATTCTTGCTGATGGAAGAATATTATACGGCTTAAACTGTTTGGATTTTTGCACTTGGGCCAGCGCTATCGCTGGAAATGCTATTTACTCATTTTTTGAGCTGTCCCAGTTTAGTGTGAATCTTACTCATTTTAGAGTAACATTTTCTTAGCGTGTAATATTGTTCTTTGAATCAATCATACATATTTTTAGAAACCAACAATTTCAACCGTAACAAGCTAGTGAGACAGTGGTTTGTTCGTTATAATAGCGAAAAATACTAATATAGGCCAAAAACTCCGAGTATTTTTTCATGCACATATAAAAATGTTTTGGTATAAATATAATTTAAATAAAAACAAAATAAAAATGTTTGCTCCTATTTCAGTTTTATAGACATTTCTAAACTTGAAATGTTAACATAGAGGTATACCTGCACTGAGGTGAGAAGCGGGCACTGCCGCAACAGAGATGCAACGTCAAAAACAAATAACGAGGTAAATTAGAAGAAGAGGTAGAAGAAAAAAAAAGGATGAAATAAAAGATTGGAAATAAAATTTCTGTCACAAATATAAATATTTATTTGCCGTTCCTATATTCAGCATGGATGTCATTTTGTCTCGATCCAAATAGATAAACCAAAATTTAAACTCCATGGCTCTTCGTTCTCATTTAGATGAAAAAGAATCATGATGGGGTAAAAACTGTTAAAAACACTAGGCTTCGCCCCCTAAAATTGTGCTCTAATCTTCACCACTTCATACATAAAAAATAGATTAAGTAACGGAGGCGACGAAGACTAGAGCAGTGTCGAAGTTTAGTGCTTTTACCTTATGTATCTTACTATCTTATTGCTAGTCTAGAAGGTGCATATTTAAATATTAAATACAAATTTTGTAAAAATACGGGATAAAAGCGATAAAAGAAAACAAGATGCGTAAATTTTGCATTGGAAACGAGGCTTGTACGGTACAATTTTGATTACTATGGATACAAGTTGGCACGCAATATTGCACACAATATTTTGCAACATTTCGAATGCTGCCACCTATACTTCACACTACAGCTATTGGAAACCGATCAACAGATGGATTTTTCATTTGTCAAGCCAATACAAAAATGCTCAAGATGCCACCTAGTGTGCGATGCGTTAACCTTAACTGATCAAAGTTGCAAGCAATATCTTGTTAGCAAATCTCTACCAGTATCGAGCTACATCTCTACAACAGCACATAAAGCCTGTATCCGCAATAATCGGGACACAGAAGAACGGCTGTAGCTCTGTAAAGAATCGGTTAAATTGGCCAAATAATTGACTGAGAAGTCTTTGGAGTATGTTTATTATTTGTGCCAAATTTCATAAAAACCGATGCATTACTTTTAACTGTGGATGAAAAACAAACAGACGTGGTTTTAAGAATTTTGTACAATCATGACCAATTTTCATTCGCATAATAGATGGTTCTTTTACGCTACAGTTCAAACTTCTGTGATGATAATTATGAAATTTCGTTAGCAGTTATGATACTTATAGAGACACTTTCTTGCAAAATTTCATCAACTTTGATCAATTGGTTTGAAAGCTACTGGTGTTGAAAGGGGTGAGTGTTAGTGATAATTTTTCGTGTTTTTCATGTGCGATGTTTGCCTATTCATAACTTTTGAATGTCTCTGTCAATTTTTATGAAATTTTCACAGAAGGTAGTTGATTATGTGTATATTATGCCTGCAAAATTTGATGATTATTGGTATTGTTGCCGATTTGAGAGCCACTGTTGAATGCCCCTCGTCTGAGTTACCACGATCGTCTATCTAACGATGATCGCTACCGCGTCGACGAGGAAGAATGGGCAAGGCTTGGATAGATATTTGCTATTGTTTTTGATTGGAACATTCTACTTTGTATCGTGATAGTACGGACAAGATTTATTAGCTAAAATTGTCATAAAACCTACAAACTACGTTGAATTAAAACTTGAACTTGAATAAATACCATGCAAATTGAACTAGTAAGTATAGCTTAAAGTAATGACTAGGATTAATATTAATTAAAATGCTCTAAAGGTTGTAGGACGTGATTACATTCCGTAAACTATCTTTGTTGGGAGGACTCGTAGAGTGAGGTTAGACTCGATGTGAGTATTATATTGATCCTAAATGTTTATAATGCAGAAAACTAATAAGAAATTACAGCTTTTAGCAACTTCCGTTACACACAAACAACGAGTTCGCTTAAAAGTAGTCCGAACCATCCGAACACTCCGTCCCCGTTCCCAACAGGTATGGTACTTTCAATAGTACAATCAAAACAATAAAGAGTTCTGACTATTTGCTGTCTGAGGGGCTAAAATCACGTTCAGTCCCAATACATGATTCGGCTATAAAATTGTTGGTAGTGCATCGATTTTTTTGAAATTTTGCCCATGCTACAAATGTAGATTGAGAGGTTTGTGTTCAAAATTCCAGCCGTTTACTTTGCCAAATTCAAAAGTTACAGCGCTGACAAGCAAAACTAGGGTATGTACAAAATTCAATGGCGCACATTATACTCTTTCATTGCTACAACAAAAAGTACTACACCGATTCGCATGAAATTTCGTGGGTGGAATCAACACATCCTAAGATGTTATTAGGCCAAATTTGAGCAATTTTAATCTATATATTGCAGAGTCACCGCTGTATTACTGTGTCCCGATTATTACGGATACAGGCTTTATGCAATGTTACCAAATTTTTGTATGAAAAAAGGCCAACTAGAGGAAAGGGAGGAGTCTAAGATGGTCAAAATTCGGTCTACGTGGTTTATGGAAGTCCCCAACGGGCTTCGGAGAAATGTCATGCTTGAAAAGGACCTTCAACATGTTTTCGCTGATTTCTCCATTTTTGTTTTGATATCCAACAATCTCAATTTCATTAAAAACAATTCCAAGTGTACAGATTGATAGCGTTACCAATACAAAATAATAGACAAAACGTCCCCTCTGTAAACATTATAGAACAATAACCATAGTGAACAATAAAACTTGTGTTCTTCCCAAAATGTACCCATTAGTATCAATCCCATTCAATCACATTGCATAAAACCAACTAATGAACGCCTTAAAGTCAGTCAGTTAAGTTAACCAAGAGACCAGTGCCGAAATTGTAATTGTAATTGTAATTTATTTAGTATAAACGATACCCTGTTGGTATTACCATTTGCCAGGTCAAGGAAGCGACAATTATTTGATTGTTAACAGTTAGAAAACTAAACGTTACAGAGGTAATGATGATTTTGTTATACTTGAATACTTCACTCTCGTTATCCAGTGTATCAGTACAAATGAGAAACTATTCCCCAGCTGCGAAAGTGTCTTCCAGAGCCATCCCAATGATTCTTGCGTTAACAAAACACTTTCCCAAGGATCTTCGGCTAGGTGCTGAAGAACGGCGGTGTTGCGGTGAAACACAGGCTCGCTGCACTCTACAGAGAAAAGCTCAACACCCTGAATGTATCTGATCTGGACGGTTATTTGGACTGTGCAGGATAGGGTATTTTATACAATAGTGTTCCCCTTAGTGGCTGAAAATGATCGCGAAAACAGTCTGACATCCTAATGGATCATTTAAATATAACTAAAACGGCCGTTATGAAATGAACGATTACCGCCACCGTGTGGTTGGCATAACTCGACTGCTGTCACAATGGCCCACTGTTGTTCAAATTGAATCGAATTACTTCATAATGCTTCCATGTAGGGTATGTGTGCCATCAGTAATCTCATGCTCCCATTTTCATCCTATTCGAAAACAAGCGATTACGGCACCGATTGACTCCGTTCTTTTTGTTTTCATGGGTGCTCACTTCTAACAAAAAATACAAAAATAAGAAACAAAACAAACAGTGCTTCAATCCTTTGTTTTTCGTGGGATGAAAATGGGAGCCACATGCTTAATAAGGGAACCCATACCCTATATACTTTACCTACAGGAAAAAAAAAAATCAACGAGATCGGTTGAGTATTTCCAGCTCTAGAGCTAAAAGAGTAAAAAATGAATTATTTTTTAATTCTTCGTTTGCACAAAATTCAAAAATTCACATTTTTTGCGTCTGCAATATTTTTGCCAATATTTTACCGTTTTTTTTTTGAAATTTTCATTGCATCATCTACAAATGCTATACGGTAACTGTTTGAAAAATCAGCTTTTTGATGCATTCAATAAAAAGTTATACACTATTTTCTGTGGTGCATTTTTTTCGAGTATAGGTCTTAAGGCGAAACTGGATCCATTTCCTCACCTTTTGGTTCTTGATTTTTTATAAAATAACGAAGCCATATTTTCAAAATCGGTTTTCGTGCACATGTAAAGTATGGATCAAGGTATCTCCTGAATTTTTCCCTGGTGGAAAATGTTTTTCGTTTTTGCAGAAACCATTTTTAAACAAAATTTCACAAAAAAATGGTTTCTGTAAAAACTAAAAACATTTTCCACCGGGAAAAAAATACGGATACCTTGATCCATACTCTACATGTGCACGAAAACCGATTTTGAAAATACCCAACTAACATTTTCAGCGCTATAGGCTTCAGTCATTTGCTTTCTGTTGTGTAACCATCGAATAAAAGCAGTCAACGCTGAATAAAAAGGAAGCTAGTCAAATATAAATCAGAAGCTAATACACAACTGCAAAACAAGCACCATACAGCTACCAAACTCGGTTTTCAGAAATCCATCACTTGTCACTGGGGTTGCCTTTACTCCACTCTATTCCAACTCCGGGAGATTTCCCGGAAGATGTGAAAACTTGAGCAAATCGAATAGGAGTCCCCACTAACAAAACAGCTGCTACTATACAGTCAATTCGTTATACTGACAAATCCCAAAACCAGCAGCGCTTCGAAGGCCGTTATGCGATATTATTACAGCTAGAAGCTATAATAAAGAAACTGTTGGTATACTAACACGGCTTGTCGGATGAAAACATTATTGTCAAAACAAACTTCGAGCGCGATATATAGCTCCTACACAAATACTTTACAGCTATCTCTCTCTGTGCTGTGGAATTATTTCAATTGCTTTTATTGCACTTTAATCCAACTCCGGAAGATTTGCCGGAAGATGTACAAATCGAGTAAGAGTCCCAGCCAACAAAACAGCTGCTTTTATACAGTATATTTTGTAATGTTGCCAAATACACAAAACAACAGCGCTTAGTAGTTGTTTAAAGAACACTCTTTCAGCTAGAATGTGACGAAAACCCTGTTGGCGCAACCACACAGCTTTTTCAATGTAAACATTATTGTGTTTGACGTTTCACAAGCTTTTGCAACAAGATGCAGTTGGGTAAGGTTTCTTGTGGCACAATTATGAAGCCTTTGTCTGGAGTAAAACAAAACAGGCTATTTTCTATCCTATTTATATACAGCAGTGTGGCAGCGAGGACATCATCGGAACCAGTGGATACGGAGATCGGGAGTTCGATTCCAAGTAGCGGCAAGTACTTTAATTATTCAATTTTAAAAGCATTAATTCCAGTTCCACAAGTATTGCGTCACGGTATCCAGAAACTAATTATATTTAATCGATTAATTTGGAGATGCCGTATAACTATTATTTAACAACTGTGAAAAGGCTGAAAAAGCGCCTTCTCGAGATGTTGTTCAGTTAGTGCTTACATACGAGGCGAGAAAAAAGCTATGACTTGGTGGCATAGAAGCTGATCGAACAGCATGTACAAGTGGATTAAGTTCGCCAGATTCATTGGTATGGGGCTTGCATAGAAGCTTCCGTCCATATGTATAACACAGTAACTCAGCATCAAGCCCTATTGAGCACGCTTTGTTGACGTTTACATTTACAATAAATGTTAGTTGGGTATGGCTTCGTAATTTTATAAAAAATCAAAAACCAAAAAAAATGTGGAAATGCTTCCAGTTTCGCCTTAAGCTTCATTTGCTTCTTACAACATTTTTGTCTATGTCACACCGTTTTTGATTTACAGCCGGTTTATAGTGAACCGATTCTAAAGTGCGTGAGCATTACAAATTCAAGAAAAGAGGCATTCAGAACCCTCAAATGATTATCCAGATCCAGACGAATATGGTCTTCTATAAAGTTGTTTCTAATAATAAGACCATCTTGCGACTTATGTATGTAAATAAAAGTGGTCCGTATTTTCAAAATAAAATTGAACTCAAACTTTTTTATTTGCACGAATAACATACACAGAAATTTTTCGGTAAATAGTAAATCTACCAATTTTGAACAATTTTGCTGAAGACAGTTTATAGGCAGCTTAGAGCAATTTTTATGAATTAGCTTAGGGTGGCTCAAGAAAAAAATGGTTCTCTGGCTGTAGTTTTCTTCAATTCTCAGCATGGGAAAATTTGGCTTTTTACTATTAGTTTTTAAAAACCTTGATTTTTAGGACCATCCTATTTTAAAATTGGTCACCCTAATGACAAAATTAAAAAAAAAATACGGGTCTAATTATTTTCGATAAACTACAAACTCATCAAGTTTCACGATAATTGGAGTTGCACTATATCGTTTTTCTATGGTATGGCTGTATACATAGATTTAGTCCAAGAAAAATGATGAAAAGTGACTGTAGTGTTTTCAGAGAAAACCATCAACATATTTGCACAAAAATGTGTGCATTTCTAAGCTCTAAAATGGTTCGTAGACGACTTTGATGAGAAATTTGAAATATAACCAGGCTTGACAGAAACTCCCTCGCGAGAAAATGAGGAGTGAAAAAAAAACTCAGAAATCACTACGCAAATCCTCAACAGCACCGAGCGCGAGCTTGCCGCGCAGCGACTAGCGAGGCGTTCGTACAACACTCATAATTCTAGATTGAATTTAAATAAGGGTGAAAGTAATATGAGAGAGTTCTCTTCATCGACTCTCTCTTCTTCAAATTAAAGTGACAAGATGCATGTATGGTTGCACTTTTTGGTCATAAATCGCTAGGTTGCGATGCAATCTAACGTCTAAGTGTAAAAAAGTTCGATTGAATTTGCATCATGTCACTTTAATTTGCAGAAGAGAGAGTCGATGAAGAGAACTCTTTCAAGTCACTTTCGCCCTTATTTAAACTCAATTTAGAAATGCTTATTGTGTTTCTCACGATCACTCACACTCAAAAATCATTCGGGAGTTCCACTCCCATTCGCCTTGACGGTGCCTCTCTGAGTGAATTGTGCTGTGCGTGAAAACAATTTTTTTAACATGGGAAAGGATAGGAGCTGAATTTTCAAATCTTTCTAAAATATTTTAGGGACAGATTGAAAAACGTGTTTTGCAATATACTTTCAATAAGCTACATTATAACTGGTTTTAGACAAAAAGTTTTTAAATCACAATGTTATGTCCATAATATAGCATATCAAAATCTCATTCGATAACATTAAGAACGTTTTGCTTAAAAAAAATCTATAAAGAATTAGAAGCATTTGAAAATGCAGCTCCTATCCTTTCCATGTTAAAAAAAGTTGTTTTCATGCACAGCGCAATTCTCTCAGAGAGGCACCGTCAAGGCGAATACATATGCCGTTTTTCTTTTTTAACCTGGGTTGGAACTGGATTGGCGGAAAATGTGTAAACAAACAACATCAAACAAACTTTAGTACAAGTGAAACCGAAATCGGGTTGGGGTTGAAACTGTGATCTGATCCAGTTCCAACCCAGGTTGGAACTGGATAATAAAGAAAAACGGCAATAGAAAGACTCTCGAGGCGAAAATCGCTCTCAAAAACCCGAAATAATCATCGGCTCTTTTTTGTCCCCCTCTTCCTCGCTCAGTTTCTATGGCCTCTCTGTTTGGGGTTCGTTCGCTCCCTTGCGACGAGGCAGAAGCAAAACACCGCTCTACACGGAAAGATCGATGTACACAGAGCAAGGAGTAACTTTCACGCAGCGATCGAAAAGACAAAAGATTTCATGCAAACTTGTATGAAAATTCACGCAAATTTGTGTTAACCCGGATCAGCACATTTTTTGTGCTGATCCAGTCGCACGCAAATATGAGTGAAAAATCCTTTGTCTTTTCGCAAGTTACTCATTCGCTGTGTACTTTCGTTTTAGGGTGTAGAGCATGTTGCAAAACTCTTTTGATTTCGAGGATGACTATCAAGCCTGAATATAACTGCGATATAACTGTATTGATTGGTATCTCATTGTTGTCGACAATAGGGCACTTGCTGGCTTTGTTTAGTGTGCCCAACAGACCCATTTGATTTAGCTGTGAAACATTTCGTAACGCGATTCTCATTACAAAGCGTTACCAGCAAAATCAAAGGGTCTGTTGGGCACACTAAACAAAGCCAGCAAGTGCCCTATACTCACCAATTGTATTTAATGATTTGGACAACTAGGGTAAACAAGTATAATATGCCCCCCTTAAGCAGAAATGGCAATATATCTAAAACTGGCGCCTTATTCCATCTATTGTCCACTGCAAATCGTTGTTCCTAAAGTCAGCGAAGTGTTGCATGAGAACTTAGCCTTTAGAGGGGCGGCTATAGAAGCTTTGAAATGTTTTTCGAAAACGTTCCAAAATTTGCCTTATCAAAACAAACGGGGCAATACGCCCCACCAAAAGTAAAACGTCCAGCCCCGTGATAAAACTGTCCCAGGGGATAATTCCACCACATGCTTATCCTAGGGGGGTCTTTTAACTAGTGTTTAACTGCATAAAAGTTGCAAAATAACACAAGCGAACACAACTAACTTCGTTTACAATGGAGTCAGCTTACAAGAGGTAAAATATTACGCCAAAAGCCTCGATTTCAGGCTTTTTGATATTTTTATTGCTTTTCTGTACCAACCAACTAACGGACCAGCTTGATGGCAATTATTCTTCAATATTTAAGATTTCTAATCGATCACGCATGCGAAAAGCGCTTGAATCGCTAGAAAATGAAGGGGGACATTTTGCCCCGGTGGGGCGTATTATACCCTTTTACCCTAAGACTTATTGATGAGTTCATATTAGAAATCGAATTGCGAACACAGCGAAAATCTTGACTAAATGATGACATTAACAACCTTCTAAGCTGCTTCTCAGCTCAGTGTTTTATAGCCACATCATCAGTTATTCACTGAGAGCTTCCTCTGCTTATGGCCATTGTGCATGTGTAAATCGTGTGACAAGCACGAAGATACTCTTTGATCAAGGAAGTTATGGAAACTTCTATTACGAAAATTTCTTGGACCGACTGGGAATCGAACCCATCACTTTTAGCATGGTCATGCTGAAAATGCACGCCTTTACTTTTAATTTAATCTGCATTGGGTTTTGGTCTTTGCGGATTGAAAGAAAAGAAAAAGCTTACCAGTCAGCAAATATAGTGTCAGCAGCTCAACTCCAGAAAATTTTTATTATATACACTCCTTGTGCCCTCAGTCAAAGTTGAACTAAAAGAATAAAAAACACAAAAGCAAAACTTATCTGGTCGAACACTACAGATTTTTGTCAATCTAGCGATTCATTTAACCAGATCAAAGATTTTTAAGTAACTCGTTCCCCCTTCGTGTGTTTGAAAACCACTTCAGTTTTTTTACACCGGTCAATGTACGGGATGAGCCAACGGATGAGCTCCGGACAGATTTTGGACTGACCATCAGTATGATCAATGAATCAGAACTATCGTGTACTTTGAGTTCTATTCGTTATCTGGGTTGTAACCATTATAACGTTGAGATTTTACTTGCCGTGAATCCGACATGGCAGACCAGGATGAGTCTCGGTTGGGTTGGGTGAGAGGGTTTCGATACAATCGTCAGCTTGCACTACCTCTAGAACTCGTTCAAGATTGCGTTTAAGTGAAATCACAGATTGGTGTAAGCATTTACGTTGCATAATAGGGCACTGCACTGTTTGGATTTTGTATGGGATTTTGACTTTTCCTGGCCTTGTTGTTTACTAAATCTCAATGAGAGCGAAAGAGAGGGTGAGAATTTCGTGCAGAGCCCTATAGCAAATTACTAAAGTAGAAAATAAAGCGTTCGGGGTCCCACGCAACGTTGCATTGGTGTTGTGCAAAAAACTTATTCATCAAGAAATTACCTTCAGGATGTTTTGACAGGGACAAGTGGAAGTGTTAAGATGGTGTCCTTACTAAAAATCGCATCATTGCTGGAGGAACCTTAGAGCACCGAAAAATGACGTTTCTGGCTTGTCCAACATTTTCAGTGTTTATCATTTTTTTTTTCAATCAAAGCCACCTACAACTTTGCAGCAGTAAATTAGTTCGACCGCGAGTCAACTGTGTCGCTGCGATCGGTAAAATGCGTTCGCCAACTCTGCGCAAGAGTGGGTCATATTCTTAATTTATTATATTTGACCAGATGCTACTAAGACACTTGCTTAGGTTGATAAACCTGAACAAACATGGTTTAAGCATTTGAGGGGCCCAGATGCAAAGGGGTGTAAAAATCATTTTGTCGATTATGAGCTAAGAATATAAAAAAATCAAACAATAGAGTTCAGGACACTGCGTTATGTTTGATGTATATTTAAGTGATATTTTTTCGTACAGATTCCTTATAGATAATACCTTTTACATATATTCGTTATAGCATTAAACATATTGTTTTATTTTTAATCAAATCAGATTAACCTTTGGCGAACAAATTGTCTTGCGTTCATAATCCCTCCGAACTCCGGAAACCTCATACCAAAGGATAAAAAAATTGAACCTCCACAGCCCGTATTAAGCAATCCCCGTAACGCAAATGAACCAATCCCAGGGTGGAATTTGGTTGTCCAGTTAAATGACTTCACCTGAGCTGGCATCGGCTTACAGCGAAATTCCATCATCAACTGTCATAACACATATCACTTGGCCGCGCGCACTCGTCTCACTTGTAAGCGGTGCTGCGCGTCTCGCAGCGATTTTTGGCCTCATGCCATGCCATTTTCGGGGCAGCTCCACAAAAATCGGTACGCGCACGAACCCCGTCCTGCCGGTTGGTCGGTCGGGCCGCAATCGGAGCGGGTTCGTAAAATAACTCTTCAAAATTTAAGACCTCCACACACGCCTTTTCTCGCACCCAAACTGCAGCTACGGTGACACAGTTGGATATTCATACGGCACGCTGTTTTAGAATTGACGAGTTACAATACATTGCATTCAATTGTTCTACATCACATTTATGGTACATAAACAACACAACATTTTGTTTGAGGTTGCTGTTTCCCACCCCCGGATAAGCCCAACGCCCGCTAGATCACGTTCCTACTGGTCCGCCCATTGCGAATACTGTGCTCTACGCCTTTTTGTACCAACCGGATCTGCTATTTACTCTATTGTACCTTCAGTCCTGAGCACCCATGGTGGAATAAAGGACTGAATTGAAAGATCTCCATCCTGGGTAATTGCTCGCTATCGCCTGTCTTTCTGTCGACTTCCTTTAATTTTTTTGGAGCTTGAGCCGCCATTTGGGCCTGCCTGTGCTGCGATGTACTGTTGGGTTGCAATCTAACGCTTGCTTGCAGATTTTGTTTCCGCCCCCTGTGCAGAGTGTGGCCGAAACGCCTCCACTTACGCTCCCGAATTTCTGTCGCTATCGGCTTTTGATGACATCGACGAAGGAGCTACACGTTGGAGATCTAATTGTGAGGCCACCATGCACGAATTATATACCGCAGGCATCTATTTATGAAGACCTGCAGCCGTTGAGTGTTCTCCACCGATACATATCAAGTTTTACTGGCGTACAGTAGCGTAGATTTCACGTTAGAGTTGAAAATTTGGATTTTGGTGCGTCGACTAATCTGGTTGTTTTTCCATACATTTCTGACCTGCTGAAGGCAAGGGTATCACTGCCCTTCAGGCCCTATCAGAAGCACCTGAAGGTTGCAGACAGCAGGGTCTCACCTACCCCGGCCCTTACCGGGGACCCCTTTCCAACCGTGGGCTCGAATCCAACCCAGTAGACCGATGCCACGACAGCACCGCTACCGGGACTTCCTCTCCGCAGCCACTTAATCGCTGTAAGGGTCGATCTCGACCGCAGGGCACCGGTATGACCTACGATGCCGACTCCGAACCCCTGGACCACCTCTTGTACTGCATCTGAACTAGCCACTCTCCGAGTCCACACGCCACCTCCTCTGTAGCTCCCAGACGATATGGGTGATAGCCGTTGAAACGGCGTTCCAGCCAAACTCATCCCTACACATCCTCTGGACCAAGTTGTCCGGGTTTGTGTCCTCCCCGCATGTGGCAAGCATGCGGTCATGCATTGTGTGAAAACGCGGGCACACGAACAAGACGTGTTCCGCCGTTTCCTCTAAACCATTGCACACTGGGCATTCGGGAGAATCCGCATGCCCGAAACGGTGTAGATACTGTCGGAAGCAACCATGACCTGTAAGGACCTGTGTCGGGTGGAATGTAACTTCCCCATGGCGCCTATTAATCCAACTATCTACCCTCGGTATCAGCCTATGGGTCCACCTTCCTTTGGTGGAACTGTCCCAAGCGCGCTGCCATTTGACCATAGAGGCCATCCTGGCAGTCCTGCGTATGCATCTTGTGCCGCGCATTTCGAAGCACTCCATGTCCTCACTGATAAGAATTCCAAGTAACACACTTGTCACCGAAGAGTCACGGCGGCGCAGGTTTTTGTTGCGCAGAAGACACTGTGACTCACTTCTAACAAATAAATACTTACTTGCAAGAAGTAAGTCACGGTGACTTCTGCGCAACAAAAACCTGCGCCGCCGTGACTCTTCGGTGACAAGTGTGTTACTTGGGATGCTGATAGGCACCATACCAGTAATGACGCAGAGAGCGTCGTGTGTCACGGTACGGTACGCGCTCGCAACCCTCAGGCACATAAGCCTGTAAGTACTTTCCAGCTTCCGTCGGTAGCATTTGGTACTTACCACGGTGCCCCACGCCGGGCCGCCATACCTAAGTATGGACGTAGCAACACTAGCCAGAAGTTTGCGCTTACTGGCGTACACCGCAGAGCTATTGGACATCATCCGGAACAGTGTCGCAATAGCTGTAGAGGCTCTTTTACAGGCATAATCTACGTGGCTACCGAAGGTAAGCTTATCGTCGATCATCACGCCCAAGTGTTTGACGGAGCGCTTTGACAGGATAATGCACTCTCCTACGCTGATCTCCGTCTGCTGCTCCGACTTTCGATTGTTGACAACCGTCACCTCTGTCTTGTGGTGAGTCAGCTCCAGTTTCCTGGATCGCATCCACGCCTCCACAATCTTGATCGAGTGATCGGTAGTCAACTTCACCTCCTCGATCGTTTCACCGTAGACTTCGAGCGTAATGTCGTCGGCAAATCCGACAATCTCCACTCCCACTGGGTACTCTAACCTCAACACCTCGTCGTACATGACATTCCATAACACCGGACCCAGGATGGAACCTTGCGGGACTCCTGAGGTTATGTGAAAGCACTTCCGACCCACCTCCGTGTCGTAGACTAGTACACGATTCTGAAAGTAACTTCCGAGAATCTTGTACAGGTACTCTGGTATCCCCAGACGCAAGAGCGCATCGGCAATAGCAGACCAGCTGGCGCTATTAAACGCTTTCCTAACATCCAGGGTCACTACCGCACAGAAACGAATTCCCCTCCTCTTAGGCTCGAGTGCTTTCTCGGCGATTTTTGTAATCGACAAGATAGCGTCTACGGTGGACCTCCCCTTTCGGAAGCCATACTGGTTACTCGAAAGACCATTTTCGCCCTCGTTGAACCTCAACATTCTATTGAGCATGATCTTTTCAGGCACCTTTCCCGCCGTGTCTATCAAGCGTATTGGTCTATATGCCGACTGGTCTCTGGGAGGTTTCCCCGCCTTTGGCAATATAACCAGGATCTGCCTCTTCCAAGCTTCTGGGAAAATTCTTTCGTCCAGGCATTTCTGCATAGCAGACCTGAACATCTCGGGAGCCTCTGCAATAGCTACTTTTAAGGCCAGGTTCGGAACTCCGTTCGGACTTGGGGCCTTACCTACGCTAAGGGATTTCGCTATCCCCGCAAGTTCCACATCGGTGACCCTCTTCTCATCGCCAGCTGCAGTCCTCGGCTGTTCTACGAAAACAGGCCAAGGACTAGGATCATGACGCGGAAAAGGTCCAGAGATGATCCCCTCCAACATCTCTGGAGATTGCTCTGTAGGAGCCATTACACCTCTCGTCTTGGCCATAACAATCCTGTAGGCCCCACGGGTTCGCATTGGCACTCTGACAGAGACCCTCAAAGCAGGCATTTTGCTTGCTCTTATCTCAGTCTACAGAGCGACTTTGGCAGCGGCGAACACCACCCGCCGTTCGTTTTGCTCTTCCTCTGATCGTGCTCTTAGCCCGTAGGCAGGCGCGGCGCAGGTCCGTAATCGCGTCGGTCCACCAGTAAGCCGGTGGCCTCCCATTTCTAGGGTGGACTCGCCTAGGCATGGTCGCATCACACGCACGTGAGAGCCCCGCTACCACCTCGTCACCGTTTAAACCAAGTAAGTTTCGCTCATGGCGGAGCGCCTCCCTAAATACCCCTTCGTCGAAGTATGATGTCTTCCACCTGCGAGGGCTTGGCCTTGGCCTAGCTGCCTCTTCCTCTACTCGCTGCCTTCTGTTGTTGTAGTTGATACTGTAGCGAAACGCCAGATGTAGCTATCGTCTACTCTCCAGTTCGAACTACTTGTTAGGCCAAGACTACAAAAAGTCACGTCAATAATCGACTCCGCACCGTTTTAACTAAAGATACTCTTGGTACCGACATTAGCCAAGTCGACATCTAGTATGGCCAGTGTCTCTAGTAGGATCTGTCCCGGCTGGTTCATCAAACGGCTTCCCATTTCCACGGCCTAGGCATTAACATTACCCATTATTACCACCGGCCTTCGCCCTGTTAGCACGGTCGGCATGCGGTTCAGTATCTGCGTGCACTGCTCGATTGGCCATTCTGGACCCATTCGCGACCCAGTTGCCCGCATTGCAGGCGGGCACTCGGTATGGGTCCGCTGTGATGGCGATATCCGTCTGCCACTCAGAAACCGCCTGACAAAGCAGTTGCTGTTGCTGAGCCGCGGGACAGTGGTTCAGGTTCAGCTGCGTTACCTGCACTGTGATTTGTTCACTGCAGCTTTCTTGAAGGCCGGGCACCTTGGGTCACCTGTTGGATGTCCGTTGTTTACGGATTTCTCGGTACATATCTTACAGCTGGGTGGACTTGTCCAGCTTTGGGCCTTATGACCGTCAGCGCCGCATCTTCTACACAGTTTGCGCCTGTCAGGGCCTTTGCAGTTCCTCGAATTGTATCCTGGCTCCAGACACCTAAAGCAAACCTCTGGTGGCTTGTGGAATGTCAGGTTACATACGCACCAGTCCACATTGATTCGCCCTACTTTAAGGGGCTTTTTGACGTCCACCACACATAGCTAAACCACAGCTATCTGTGTCCCTGCCGGCCCCTTCCGTAGTCTAACGACTGCGGCGGCCACCTGCACTTCGCACTGTTGCCGCAGTGCCGTGACGAGCTCTTCCACTTCGATGACCTCATCTAGGTCTTTGACCATCAGAGTCGCCTCTTGTGTGAGATACCTCACCTCTACTCCTTCGCCAAGGACCTCTTCCGACAAACTCTTGTAGGTGGTACCCTTGCGCTCCATATCGCGCTTCAACTCCAGGATAATCTCGCCCGTACGAGTACGTCTGATCGGCTATCAGACATCCGAGTACTTCGACTGTTTTATCTTGATGACGAGCGTGTCGCCTTTCAAGAGGTACTCCATGGTAATGGGCTGCCACAGCAACCCACAATTTGGTTCACGATCAATCGCACCTACCAGGATCTCCTCGATTACGATGAGGAACAATAGCGATGATAGTATAAATCTTTGCTTCATTCTAGCAACGACCTAGATGGGATCGGACAAGACACCGTTGTGTAGTACTCTGTGCGAAAATACCCTATACTGTGCTTCAATGGACCGATGATTCCATCAGGGACACCCCTGCGCCTGAGGACACCCATCCTTTAACCAGAATTATTTCAATAAACTTCATAATTGCAATACATCCTTGCACGATTATGAAATCGAGTCACTGTAATTCAATATCGGAGCAGCATCCTTGTTGGGCCTTATTTGCACCCCGCCCCGCTCTTTAGTGCCATTTTCGGTTGTAATCATAACGATGAAAGTATTTACCTTTATAAGCTTTTAAAGCTGACATGTTATTCGTGTTCAGATTCAATATAAAAATGTAAATTTGCGATCATAATTTCTGGTTCACCGCTGCAGCAGTATGGAGATCTTCTTTTCGTTTGCATTGTTACCCTGCCCGGCCATGTTCCACCAGGGTTTCGATTTTCTGTGATCTTCCAAAGTACCGGACGAGCCAGGCTTTTGTTTGCTCATGTTTCGCTTTATTTTTACGCGACTTCACAACGGATCGACGGTCTCGATTTGACGAGGTAATGTTTACACTTGGCACCACGGGCACACTGTGTGATGGAAAGGAGCTTGTGTGGCAGTATTAAGCTTACGATCTTAACGGAAGACAAGATGGGTGGGAGGTTAAGGAGTGCGTTGTACTCAGATGCATTCCCGAGCAGGAATGAATAACTGCCACATAGCTGGAGCATACCAAAGTCAGGTATCATACCAAGATAAGGTATTGGTCGGTTGTCCAGGTATTGAAAATAACTTATTTTGGTATTTTGTAGGTATTGATACAATACCTCAACGAGTTATTGATTTAGTGTTGAGGACTGCTTGAGTTATTATTCAAGTATGGAAAAATTGCCATTTGTATGGAAAAATCACCGATTATTATTTAGGTATTGCCATACCTGATGTCATTATTCACGCGTTATGCACAGAATACACACCAGTTATTATTTTAGGTATTTTACCTCTTATGCAGGGCTACTTAATACCTCATTCAGGTTGTAGGTATTCGGTTTTCCATACCTGAGTTAGGTATTCTTCAGCTATTTTCTCCTGCTCGGGTTTAATTTAAATTTGATGCGCCATTGATTAAGATTTACCTCACTGGTTGTCTGATTTTTCGTGTTTTGAAGGCAAGTGCTTAATCTTGCATCCCGGGTGGCTCAAGTGTGAGCCTCAAACAAAAGCTCATCGATGCTCATTCGTTTCGGTAGACGTTGATGCGAAGGGAGATTTATTGCCGTCAACTGCACACGGGTCGAGGTCAAATGATTTTGGTTTTAACATTTTCATGATTCTGGGATAAAAACGCATCATACAATTTGAGAAAGTTAACAGGACTGAATTTTTCTTCTTTAGATGAATACAAAGTGATCTATTATAAAGCTAACTCTTAGCTGATGTCTATAGAACTATTCATAGAACACTAAGCTAAGAAGCAGGCTTTTCTCATGTGGTACGTTACTTTAAAAGGAATATGAAGCCAAACTAGGACAAACTAGCATAGGTGACTTGTTTTTGTTCTGCAGTCTTATACGCTGGCTCAAAAAATTATTATATTATTTCTCCAACTCGATATTTTGACCTGAATCAGGGTTTTAGCAGAAATATGACCCTCAAAGTTTTGATCAGAAATGCTAGAAATACTGTCGAAAAGAAAAATATTGCTGTTTATGTACATATGTCCACAATTAACCTCACCACCTAACGGAACATTGTATGCCACCCAGAAAGTAGCAGTCAAGAATCTTCCAGTTCCCCGATTGAGGTCATCGATAACAGTAAGAAAAACAAAAATTCAAAAGCAATGTTACTTCCTTGAACTCATCTAAAATTAAATCTTCCTTCCAACAAGCGAAAAGAAGCGAAAGATCATCCTTCTTTCGCCGACCAACAACCACGGCCGTCGTGCCAATATCGGACTACACGTACCACATGTCAACGACACATATTCAACTGTCAAATTTACTTATAATGAACATTTTAAAAACGAAGATAAATTATCTCGACCGCCTCTCCGGCCGGTGCGCCGTGAAGATGATATCGGTGCAATCCTCACGCGATGAAAATTAAAATTCCTCGGTTCGAATTGTCCGGGGACGTGAAAATTGAATCCGCGCGCCCGCACATCCATCGTTCATCACAGCAGCAGCAGCGAGCGTCCGCGTTTTCGCGATTCCTGTGGCTACCATAGAGGATACGCTGAACAAACTGACTGACTGAAGGGTCGTCGGTCCATCGAACCCGCGAATGCGTTATCCACTGTTTGAGGGTGTGCCACTTGACACCACAGTGCAGCGGGCGTGTTTGGTGTGGAGAATTCAGCTGCGCCCAGGAACAATACAAGACATGGATATCGTGTGCGCTAATTGATCGCGCGAGCTGCGCTGTCCAAATTACATTGTTCAAACAATTGTCCGGTGAGACGTGTGTGCCCGAATAAAACATCATCTTATAATGATATACTTTTATGAAAAAACCTCTTTTTTATTCATTTAAGGACTGAGAGCTTAACTTCATTCAAGTATTACATCCTTTAATTATATATAGGTGTTTTCACGTTATCATTCTGACACCAAATGCAACGTTTCCTTACCAGGAAGTGAATTTTCCTCCGGCAGACGCAAATCGCAGAATTTCTGATGCACCTTATTGATCACAACTTCGTCGTTAACATGGCTGCATTTTCGATGATAAAAAACTAACAGTAATCCTATGGGTTGAAGGTAAGAAAATGGGAAACTTTGTCTCGTAGCCCAAGTAACACAGAAAACAAATTTTAAAATGATATTTGAAAAAGATGTTGTAGTACAGTACTATAATCGTATCCTTACACATCTTATGTTGAAACCATGTTTTAACTATGTTTGGTAATAACTAGCCACTGAAAAATCTTATAAACCAGATCACAAGTTGGAGTAACGTAAATTTAACGTTGATTACACAAGTAATTTGTATCATTGTCTTCTTTTCAACAAAAAGGGCATGAAAAACATCACCAGCACATAGTTATAACCTATGGACTCAAGTAAATATGTTACAAATACGTTATTTTTACGTATTAAATACGTCGATGTATAAGCTTATCAGTTGTCTGCTTCTCATTCACTTCAATATTATTTAAGAGACATTGCATTTAAAAGTATCCAACTAATCGAACACTATCCTAAAATTGCTTCGGGGATTCCTCTTGGAATTACTTCGGAATGCCTCATGTAATTTTTCAGAGATTCTTACAGGAGTTCTTTCAAGGATTGCTCCAGAAGTTCTTTCGAGGATCTTTCCAAGAGTTCGTTCAGTGAACTCCCCATTTGCTCCAGGAGGGATGCCACCAGGTGTTCATAAGGAATTCCTTCAGAAACTCTCTGAACTATTTCAACGAGAGTTCGCTCAGGTGTCCTTCCAAAAGTCCTTTCAGAAGGATTCTGAAATTTTTCCTGGAGATCCATCAAAAATTTCGTTAAAAGCTTTTCAGTCTTCAGAAATTAGTCTAGGTGTTCCTGCGTGGATTCATTCTGAAGTTCATTTAGAAATTCCAACAGGAGTTCTTACAGAAATAAGTACAGGAGTTCCTTCAGAGATTCCTCTAGGAGTAATTCTTTCTTATTTTTTTCAGAGAGTGCTACAGGAGTTCTCTCAGAGAATCTTATAGAAGAATCAAAGAACACCAAAGAAATTCCGTCGGGAATTTCCTCTGCTATTCATGCAGAGATTTATCCTGTAATATCTTCAGGGATTCCAACTGGACTTTCTTCGGGGGTTCCTCTGAACTTCCTTTGAGGATTCCTCTTTAAAACATCAGGGATTCCTTCCGATAATCCGTCGTGAATTCCTCTTGGAATTCTTTCGCGGTTTTCTCCTGGAATTCCTTTTGTGATGCCTTGGAGATTTTTCTCGATATTATTTCGGGGATTCCTCCTGGACTTCATTTAAGGATTCCTCTTGGAATTCCTTGGGGGACTCCTCTTTATATTCTTTCGGAGATTCATCCTAGACTTTATTCTGGAATTTCTCCTGGAATTCCTTCGGGATTCTACCTGGACTTCTTTCATGGATTTCTTATGAATTTCTTTCGAGAATTCCTCATGACATTCTGTCGTGGGTTTCTCCTGAAATTTCTTCGGGGTTTCCTCCTGGAATTTCATTGATGTTTTCTCTTAGAATTTCTTCGGAGATTCCTCATGGATGTTCTCCTGGAATTCTTTCGGTGATTTTTCCTACAATTTCTTAGGGGATTCCTCCTGGAATTCGTTCGGGAATTTCTCTTGAAATGCCTTCGGGGATTCCTCCTAGAGTTCCTACGGGGATTCCTCTTGGAATTTCTTCGGGGTTGCATCACAAAATCCTTCGATTATTTTGCTTGGAAATCCTTCGGAGATTCCTCCTAGAATTCCTTCAAGGGTTCTCCCTGGGATTTCCGTAGGGATTTCTTATGTAAGAGCTTGTTCACAAATGTCATAACGCTGGAGGGGGTGGGTGGGTGCCCTTCATGGTGTTACAGCTCGAACAAAAATATTTTTTCTCCATACAAACAGTGTAACGAGGGGGTGTGTGGGTATCAAAAAAGGCCAATTTTGGCGTTATGACATTTGTGAATGAACCCTATTTCTTCGAAGATTTCTGCTGGAATCATCCTCAAGGATAAAAAATCCTCCAGAAATTCCGTGCGTTATTTTTTCGGGACTTCCTTCAGGAATGCCCCCTGGATTTCCTTAGGGGATTCCTCCTGGAATTCATCAAGGATTCCTCTTGAAATTCTTTCGGAGATTCCTCTTGGAATTGCTTTGCAGATTCCTCTTAGAATTTCTTCGAGGTTGCCTTCTGAAAATCTCTCAGTAATTCCTACTGGAATGCCCTCAGGAATTTCTGCTGGAACTCCTTCAGAGATTCCTTCAGGATATTTTTCGTTGATTCCTCCTAGAAACGCTTTGGAGATTCTTTCTCGAATTTCCTTGGAATTTGCGGATTCCTGCTGGAATTGCTTTGTGTATTATAGCTGGAACTGCTCTGGAATCAGTGCTGGATTTTTTCGGGATTCCTCTTGGAATTCCTGCGAGGATTCCTCCTAGAATTATTTCATACGAATTTGTCATACGAGGATTCTTCCTGGAACTCCATAGGGATTTCTTCTTAAATGCCTTCACGGATTGCTCCTAAAATTCCTTCAGGGATTCCTCATGAAATTTATCCTGGTGTTCCTTATGGAATTCCTTCAAGGATTTCTCGTGGAATTCCTTCGAAGATTCCTCCTGCATATTTTTAGATGGCTCCTCCTAGAAATCTTTTAGGGATTTCTCCTCAAATTCCATTGATTTTTTTAATTCCTTTGGGGATTCCTCAAGGGCATACTTCGTGGATTCCTCCTGAAATTCTTTCGTGGATTCTTCTTGATATTGGATTCCTCCTGGCATTTCTTCGGGATTTCCTTCTTGAATTTCTTCGGTGATTTCTCTCACAATTCCTTCGCAAATTCCTCCTGGAATTTGGGGATTCTTCTCAGAGATCCTTCGGAGATTCCTTCTTGAATTTCTTCTCCAAGACTTCCTATGGGGATTTTTCTTGCAATTCCTTCAGGGTTTCCTCTGGAAAAACCTTTGAAACGCTTGGAATTCATTCGGAGATTCTTCCCAGAATTGCTCCGGTGCTTCCCCCTGGAGTTCCTTCAGGGATTTCTCCTGGAGTTCTTTCGAAGATTCTTCCTAGAATTCTTTCGGGGATTCATTTTAAATTTCCTTCGTGGATTCCTCCTAGAATTCCTTCGGGGATACTTTTTAAAATTTCTTCGGGGTTTCCTTCTGATATTCCGTCGGAGATTCTTCCTGGAATTCCTTCGGGATTTCCTCTTGAAATTCCTTCAAATTTCTTCGGAGATTCTCCTGAAATTCAATCTAGAGTTCCTTCGGGTATTCCTTCTAGAATTCCTTCGAGGATTCCTCCTAAAATTGCTCCTTTGCTTGACCAACGGTAGAAGACAAGGCGAGTGGTGTGAATGAGTGAACATTCGACATGGCTTGGAATGCCTATTGACGTGTTTCGGTCAATCAGTGGCAGGGGCAAACTCAGAGAATCAGCTGAACTATC
The DNA here is from genome assembly GCF_035046485.1 of Aedes albopictus. Lineage (NCBI taxonomy): Eukaryota > Metazoa > Arthropoda > Insecta > Diptera > Culicidae > Aedes > Aedes albopictus. The sequence goes on along the minus strand of NC_085138.1, from coordinate 290,440,846 downwards.
CGGCGAGTTCGCCCCTTGTCGTCCGCTTCCTGTAGATTCTATCTGTTTTATATCAGGTGGGTTTGTTACTTATTATTTAGTTCCTGTAAGTGTGTGTATGTATCTATTGAATATTCATTCATTTATTTTGTATGGTTTGTCACCATGGGTGTCGACTTACTTTTGTCTTCATTAAAGGATGTGGACAACTTTTTTGCATAGTTTTACCTATAGCTTTTGACCCAGTGGGTGGTTTTTCAAAACCAAAATGTTTTTATCAGGGGGATTAGTTGTGCTATCATATGCATGTATGGAGATTATATTATGTTAGAACATTTTGGAGATATAGCTGGAAATGTAGTGTACACCACTTGTTCTTCATTCGATTCCGCGTTTTATTTCTATGTACATGTATATTTACATGTATATGATATATTTCAATGGAAATTGCACAATATTCTTTGTTTGGGTTGGAGCTGTTAGACAGAAATGTCTTATGTCCTTTTACATCTGTAACATAGATGTCCATGTTATCCAAAACGTCCAGAAGTTTTGAACTTTGTCTACTGAATACAAATAGTTGTGTTTACTTTTTAAATCACTTGAACTTGCTGAATTACATTCAAATATACATTTTGAAACATGAAATGATGGTAGTCATGACCTGGTGATGTTCTAGGCAACTTTAAATAGCTCTGGAGCTCTGATTGTAAGGCCTTTACCTGTAATACTATATCAAACTAATGTATGAATGTCAGAACTGATTTCCTTAGATCCATACATGTAAATCAGAGTATGAAAGACTAACTGCACATCAATGGCGATACCTTAGGCCATGCAAATCATTCTGGAGTTAAGGCCTTTATATCTACATCCGTAATAACGCATCGGGTGCATTTAAAACTTGGTATAGTGCGTTTTGGTAGTCATAGAAGATCAGATGAATCATATGATACTTGGATACACATCATAGAGGCATCCTGGATCATCCGAACTTTTCTGAAGTTGAGAAATATGATTTGAATTTGAAATGGTATATCATCAGAATGATGATGATGATGATGATTGTGTACCCACCATCAGCGCAAGGATTACCTATGGCTGCAGAGTCATACCGGAACGGAATGATCTACCTGATGGTTTGTTGTAGCAGGGTAAGTTAAATTCACTGGAGACCTTCGGAAAACAACATGATAATTGTTATCTCGTGACAAAGTCTGGCCACCCCACGAACATTTGCCCGGAAACCAGTTTATTTAACTTCCTTAGGCTACCCCTCCGAAATCCCCATATATGTCATGTTCAAATATAAAAAGTAATAATAAGGAACGAACTCACCGGGTAATCCTGACCAGCTGGTTTTCTATGTTTGGCTTTGGTCTCAGCATGCAAACGGTCCAAACCATATTAAATGTGCACTCGTTCACACCACTCGCTGATTCTCCGATCGTCCATCGAAGAATCCGAAAAAAATACATAAGCGAGAATACCCGACGCACTGAAAAACAATCTCTAGCACAGAAAAACAATACTAGCATTTCCGAACTCGGAATAACGACGAACACGAGCACCATGATGCGGGCAATGTTGTATCTTGCCACCGAGCCATCGTCGATCGTTTACACAAAGTGAAATGGTATATCATCAGAAGTGCACAAACATCAGAGTTTGCCCATTTGATTCATACACATAGTGCAAGCCATGGGAGAGAAGTTTCCAGAGCATCAGAGATATCTAAGGTCACCTTTCAGTATTATGTGGTTAAGGCCTTCAGATCTACACTCGTAACAAAGCACCCTACACGTTCAAAACTTGGAGTAGTGTGTTCAATTTCATATGACTTAAAGCTTTTCTAGATCATCCAAACCATTCTGAAGCTAAAATATGCGGTTTTCATTTGTAATGGCCTATCTAGTGCACTAATATCAGCATTTACCTAATTTGATTCAAATATGTAATACAAGTCGTGGGAGACAAATTTCCAGTACATCAGCGATATCTGCAGCGTCATTTTTTTATATTATATGGTTAAGGACTCCAAATCATCATCAGGATGTCGGATAGCAACCCGACCGGCACAAGTGGAGGACGATCTGTGGACCCTTCGCAGAGTGCGGAACTGGAGACACACAGCCAATGGAATGAAGTGGAATGGAGATGACTCCTACGTACAGCAGATATCAATCAGGCCTTTGTCTGACCGGTAAGGTAAGTAATTGATTGCTGAGAGAACTCCGGAAAAACTTTCGCCACAAGCAATCTCTGCTCCTCTTCCAAACGCAATAGTGCACCGTGCACGGTCTTCTTTCGCTCTACGTGTACCAGTTCCATGACCTGAGGAACTCCGCAGGTACGCAACGCACACTGATCACACCTAATTAGGTTAACTTAGGGATTATCGTACATTTTACCAGAATCGTTGTAACAAGGTGTATATATTATTATCCGGGTAACTCCTGTTGCTTAATTCAGCAACGTGACAGTGAAGAGAATAAAAAATGACCAGGTTAAGCGGTCAGACTCTTAAGCGCAAATGACTTCATTTGGCAAAACGGAAAACAGTACCGTTTTAATGAGTTTCTGGTTTAGCACAAAAGTGCAAAAGGAGTGTCCCTCGACCTGTCGGGTTAATTTCGCATTTTGTGAATGATGTGACAGACGCGCACATAAAGCCTGTATCCGCAATAATCGGGACAACGAAGTACGGCTGTAGCTCTGTAATGAATCGATTAATTTGGCCAAATAATTGACTGAGAACTCTTTGGTGTATGTCCATTATTTGTGCCAAATTTCATAAAAACCGATGCATTACTTTTGACTGTGGATGAAAAACAAACAGACGTGGTTTTAAGCATTTTGTACAATCATAACCAATATTCATTCGCATAACAGATGGTTATTTTACGCTACAGTTCAAAGTTTTGTGATGATAATTCTGAAATTTCGTTAGCAGTTATGATACTTATAGATACACTTTTTTGCAAAATTTCATCAACTTTGATCAATTGGTTTGGAAGCTACTGGTGTTGATAGGGGTGAGTGTTCGTGAAAATTTTTCGTGTTTTTCATGTGCGATGTTTGCCTATTCATAACTTTTGAGTTTCTTTGCCAATTTCCATGAAATTTTCGCAGAAGGTAGTTGATTTTGTGTATATTACGCCTGCAAAATTGGATGAATATTGGTATAATACTTTAAATGGTACAATCAAAACAATAAAGGGTGCTGACTAATTGCTGTCTGAGGGGCTAAAATCACGTTCAGTCCCAATACATGTTTCGACTATAAAATTCTTGATAGTGCATCGATTGTTTTGAAATTTTGTCTATGCCTCAAATATAGATTGAGAGGTTTGTGTTCAAAATATCAGCCATTTCCTTTGCCAAATTCAAAAGTTACAGCACTGACAAGCAAAACTAGGGGCTGTACAAAATTCAATGGCGCACATTATACTCCTTCAATGCTACAACAAAAAGTACTGCACCGATTCGCATGAAATTTTGCAGGTGAAATGAACACATCTTAAGATGTTATTATGCCAAGTTTGAACAATTTTAATGTATCTATTGCAGAATTACATCTGTATTGCTGTGTCCCGATTATTGAGGATACAGGCTTTACTGTAACAGTGTACAGCATCCCACTAAGAGCCATTTTGTGCTGTCAGACTACCACACATTCTTCCCAGCTAAAAAAATGATAGTTTACGAATGCCCCTCGCATACGGCGATAAATCAATTGCATCGGGTTTTAATGACACCCTTAATAGTTTCCTCGCGCGCAAACGATCAGAACGGCTGGCTTGTGCGGTATGTTTTCTCTAAATAGCGTGACGCTGGAGTGGAAAACAAATAGACATCTCAGTTCGTGGATTGGATGGTCGATGTTGCTTCCTAACTCACTGCGGCGATCACACACATTGTCCATTTTCTCATAAACACCGCATCTCATTGCCGATACCTACGTTAATGCCGGGCCTCGTGTTCGTTGAGGTCCTGATGGGCGCAAAACTCACAACATAAACTCCGCCATAGACAAAATTTTATTTATGACTGCGCTTTTGTGCGCATCACAAAGCATCTCCCTCCAAATGACAGTCATGGATATACCCAACCTACCGAAGTCGTCTTATTATTATATGAATTTTTGAGCGTACATAAATTTTGTTACTAGCTAAACTGCTATTCGGATTGGGGGGTTCGAGAACGACACTCATAAAGCAAATTAGCGCGGCAGTGTAAACAGTTGTGAACATTTACGTTTACACGGGAAATCTATAAGCTTTGATTTATGTTTCTTGTGGAGTAGATATTCTACAAGGTAACGGAAATTCAGCAGAAATCAGTGATGTACGTAAACAGCATTAAAATTAAAATAGATGTAACTTTAATGCTTTTTACTTAAAAGTAGGTACTTATGCAACTTGGAATCCCTAACATTTGGCGGACTTTTTGATTGCACAATAACGGTAATCATTTACATCGGTGCGTTCATGTTGAAATTTCAGAAGTTCATAGAATCTATATTTATTATAATTCTGACCGGGTTGCTAGCAGAAAAACGGGCAAAATGAAAAAAAAAAAAAGATTTATAATAATGTTTATCGATTTTATTCAAACTATTTCAACATATACAGAAGAATACTGAGAAAATTTTTCAAACATCAAGATCATCGTGCAGCTCAAAGCACTTTTGTTTGATTTCTTCGACATCTAGCACTTTGGAATCATTCACTCTTATTGCGCTGTTCTCCCTGGCAGCAGTCAAACCTCTTTCGTGACCCTTACGTATCATTTCACTAAATTTGCAGAAATGATTGATAACCTCCTGGCGCTCTGGCATTATTTGCTTCGCCTGCGCAATTGCAATTTGAATGTGACTGTATGCTATATAGAGTTGTCCAGAGGGTTGCGATCGACGATAGTATGCGTATGCCAAAAAGCTTCGGATGATGACGATGTGAGGTGTATAGGATCCATACAGCTTGCTGATTAAATCCAGGAGTTCCAGCAAAATGGGAATGGCATAGGAAAAGGCGTTTATCTTCAGTAGATAAAGTCCGTGAGTGTATATCGCACCTGCGTATTGCCGATGAAATTCTCCGTATTGATTTCGGGCTCGAAGAATAGCTTGATTAATGAGCATGCCAGCAGGTTCGTAGCGTTTCAACAGGGTGAGGTTAACTGCTTCTAGTTGCAGAAACCTTAAAACTAGCTCAGTTGAAGTAGATTTGGTCATGAGTTCCATGGCTTTCCTAGTCCAGCTATTAAAGTCGGCGAAACGTTCAGCTCTGCGGTGATGGTGTGCCACTTCTAGGAACACTGAGATAAGAATCGCGTTGTCTGTAATGCCTTCGATCATTGTCAACAAGGCACTGCACGTCGTATCGGCTTCTGAGAGCATCACTGCACAAACTTCCGCCCTCAGTAATTTCTGCATACATATAATTTTTAACGTTTTATTGTGCTGATCCTCCGTCAATTGCGAAAACATCTGTAACGCAATATCAAGTACTTCTTTACTCTGCGAAGCCCACCCAGCTTCATGTAGGTATGTACCGAGCTCTATCGCTTCCGTGATTTTGTTTTTAATCACCGATGAATCTGTCTTTGATTTATTCTCGCATACCATCTTACACCAGTTTCTCGCAACTTCCGGTAGAACAGACTTCCCTATCGAACTTGCTTCACGTAAGCAGTGTTGCAGCATCAATCTATCTGACTCGCAGCCCATGAACATTCTTATAAACACAACCGGATTGGACAGCTCCTGATGAAGTTTCTCTCTCAGCGATGGATAGCAGGACATCTCTTTCAGCACGCTTTTCAGTGCCACCATCGGTAGCACTTGTAACTCGAGAATCTTCACTTCATGATTGGGCAAGTGGTTCAGTTGCTTTACAAACGCTTTGACACTTTGTTGATACAGAGATGGAACCGACATTGGATCACTTGTGTGCTCTTTGTAGCCAAGGTGCATAATATGCGGATTCATTTTTGTTGTGGTTTCAAAACGAAAATAATGCGATGATAATGCGTGTATAATACGATAGTTTATCTATATGTGAACTGAAGAGTAAACTTATCTTGCAAAGTATTTTAAGGCTTTAGGTAATAAAACCAAACTATACCTAGTAAAATTTTGTTGAGTCTAATTAGATAGGTAAATATTAACTTGTATAAAACTGTCGGTAGAAATATTACTGTCCCATGTGTTTTTTATGTAATAATAAGATTTTATAACGCTTTCCATATTTATTTCGTCAAACATGCCGTAGACTACATTTCCACATAACCATATCACTCAAAAACTATATTCTATTATATCTCAAAGACCTAAAGTATTTTCTTAAATTTGTTCTAGACATGCTTAAACTAATAGATGCACAGTGCTGATTATAAAGGTTGATCATTCGATTCAAGGGACCAAAGTTTGCATAATCTGTTCTATGTTTGTTTAGAGCAAATATATTACGACCTCTCAATAGTCTAGCAGGAGCATAGAAATTTATACATGATAGTAAGTTGGCGGAGTCGATGCGTTGAGATATTAAATCATTTATAAATGGAACCATGGCTAATTCGCGTCGTTTGTACAATATCGCCTAAAATTCATGATCTATTACCAGGCGTTTCTGGGTCGTCTGCTTCTTCCTCCGTAGATTGTGTGGGTAAACAAGAATTGCATCCTACATCCTCAGATTGCGTCGATTCAGCTGAAAACCTGGCTGCTGACAGCCTTGGATTAATGTCGGGCTTCAATGGCAAATACTTGACATAATGACAAACAGTCTTTACTTTTAGTCCTCGGCACCCACGGTGGTGCAGAGGACCGAATTGAAAAATTTCCATCCTGGGCGATTGCCAGCCATCGCCTTAACCTGTGACCAGGTAAAATTTCTGTCGACTTGCCCAACTAACAATTGCAAGTCACAAACAAGCAAGCTTGCTGTATTGTTGCTTAATAATGGTAATGATAGCTGAATTAAAATTATGCTCTACACATTACTGTTTAAATGATTTTTCAATTGAGAAAGTAGTCAATGTTCGACTTTCCTCATCGGTATCAACAATGATAAATTAAAACAGTTTTCAAAAGTTTAACAAGAAATTTATTCGACAAGCATTGATTCCTTAACAAAAGAGTTTAACAAAACATTTGTCTGCATCTTATTAAGCTGATGTATCGATAAGCATATGCTCCTGAACAATGTGTCAAATAAACGCCTTCGGCCCGTCATAGTTTGACTCGGAATTTTGTTCGGATTATGGGATAAATCATGGCTAAAATAACCAAGTTAATAAAGAACCAAAATTTTAAACGAATCACATAAAATAAACAGAATAGAATTATGTAATTTAACATTGAGAGCCAAGAAACGCAATCAACGTAAAAACGAGGCATTTATTTATTCTTATTAATCTGTAACAAGATATCTTGTACCTTGATTATTATATTTTTTTATCTTCCGCAGCAGTTCGATTGTACGAGACGCTGGGATCGATGCATTTGACATTTCAGTGCTGTCATGTTTACTGAATACTGTTCCCACAGTCACCTAGATAACCAAACAACATTCAGAAATCGACAAATTTTAAGTATCCCTAAATAAACATCCTTATGTACTATTTATTGAACATAATATCAAGATTCCATGACAAAAGCATAAAAAAAAATTGCTTAACGGAGCTTCGACTGAGCATGAGTAGATTACCTGAACAGATGCTGTGAATGCACCATGTCCAAGACCATACCGCACCACATATTGTCATACATTTTAAAAGATCGATATTTAATAATAAAAATAATAACATATTCATATCGCAATTAGTTCGTCTGGAAACAATATCTTCAATAAGGACCAACACTTTTTGGCCGCATTCGATACAAGTTCTCTCACCGTGCGATATAAATACTGACAGCAAAATCAGAATGGAAAACACGTGTTTTGGGCTGAACAGCTGTTGAAGTATAAGGCGTTGTTCAGTTGCTTATCACGTGCTGTGCTAATTCACCACTGCTGAACACAAATTCAGGAGTGATCATTATTGAGTCATGAGAAGATTATGTTGTGCTTTGGGTGCTGCATCTCACCATCTCTAGGCTGGCAATCGACAGGTCTCTAGTTCTATTCCGGATTTAGGTAATTTTATATGTAATTTTTTTTTTCATAATAGGTGTTCTCAACATGAGAGCAAATAATTACTCTCGTGATAGTTCAACATTTTTACATTTTATTTATTTTCAGTCATTTTTGCCAAAGCTTAATAACAACTTTCTTGTACATTTGTAAAATACTTTGAACAACAAAAAATTAAGTTGGTGCTCAACATGATGCTTTATTACTTCTCCAAATTTGTGTGAACAAAACCCGAACATAGGTTGTACGTGAAAATAATTCAAATGTTTTTCAACATTATGCTGAATTAATTCGTCATAATGGTGCCTGTTAAATGAGTGATTGTTAGTTGGGTGCTTGATTTCGTTGTTGAGGCTGCGCCGCCATGAACCGCTAGGTCTGCTTCTGCTGCGATGTGCTGCTGGATTCCAATCTAACGCTTGCTTGCAGATTTCGTTTCCGCCCCTGCGTAGAGTGTGGCCGATCCACTTCCACTTTCGCTCCCGAATTTCTGTCGCTATCGGCTTTTGATGACATTGACAATAGAGCTCCACGTTGAAGATCCAGTTGTGAGGCCACGACTTATATACCGCAGGCATCTATTGATGAAGACCTGCGTTGAGTGTTCTCCACTGATACACACCAGGTTTCACTGGCTTACAGCAGCATAGATTTCACGTTCCAGTTAAAATTCATATTTTGGTGCGTCGACTGATCTGGTTGTTTTTTCATACATTCCTTAAACTCGCAAAAGCAGCCCTCGCCTTCTTGATCCGTGCACCTATGTCGATCTTGGTGCCACCATCGGCCGCCATTTGGCTACTACGATATTGGAAGCTTTCAATATTCTCCACTGATGGCCCAGCTACCCAAGTAACACACTTGTCACGGAAGAGTAACGGCGGCGCAGGTTTTTGTTGCGCAGAAGTCATCATGACTTACTACTAGCAAGTAAGTATTTATTTGTTCGAAGTAAGTCACAGTGACTTCTGCGCAACAAAAACCTGCGCCGCCGTGACTCTTCCGTGACAAGTGTGTTACTTGGGTACCGTAAAGCTGGAAGGGTTGACCGTGTATAAATCCAATGATTTGGTCTTGATGACGTTGATGGTAAGACCTGCCGCTGAGGAGCGATTGGCAAGATCATCGAGCTTGCTCTGCATGTGAGAGCGCCGCTGAGCAAGGAGAGCAAAGTCATTAGCAAGTTCGAAGTCATTCAGGTGCTTCGGTAATGGGCTGCCACAGCAATCCACGATTTGGTTCACGGTCCATTGCACCTACCAGGATCTCGTCAATTACGATGAGGAACAGTAGCGGTGATAGTATACATCCTTTCCTCATTCCAGCAACGACCCGGATGGGATCGGACAAATCTCCGTTGTGCAATACTCTGCACGAAAATGCCCTGTACTGTACTTCAATGAGGCCGATGATTTTCTCAGGAAGACCCTTTCGCACACATGTTTCCGTGATTGAGACGGTCGAAAGATTTTTCGTAATCAATGAACACCAGGTAAAGAGACTCTTGGAATTCATTGATTTGTTCCAGGATGATACGGAGCGTGACAAATATGGTCCACACAGACGTAATCCTGCTTGCTGCAGTCGGAGAGTTGCGTCAATCTTCTCCTGTATTCGGTTAAGGATCACTTTGCAGAGGACTTTGAGAACGATACACAGTAACATGATGCCCCGCCAATTATCGCATACAGTCAGGTCACCCGTTTTACTATTACCTTTAATAAGACGCCTTGCATCCAGTCGGCCGGAAATGTCGCGGTTTCGCATTGTTCCAGAATAATTGATGCAGTAGTTGTGCGGATACAACGGGGTCAGCTTGGAGCATCTCAGCTGATATGCTATCGACTCCTAGGGCCCTGTTCGAATGCATGCTACGGATGGCTATTTCTATCTCCTGCACTGATAGAGCTTCAGTGTTGACACGGGTAATGCGTCGAACTTTTGGCGGATCATGCTGAGGTGTTGATGGCGTTGCCGACAAAAAGGTTTCCAAAGCAGGGTTGAAAAAATCTCATTCAATTGAATGAATTTCTGCTGAACTGAATGCTTTTGACATTCATTTTCAGCTCCGCTGTGAGATACTTGAAAGTGAACGCAGAAAAATTCAACTACATTGTGGAGGTAATGACTGGACCATCATCAACACACGCTCTGCGCTGATGGATGCTTCAATTCAACACCGGCCGCATGAATGCGACTCGCCCATAAGCAAACGTGGTGAATTTTTGTCGTTTGAGTGCCGGTCACAGGAAAAATGTTGCTTTTGAACCTCGCCGTCTCCCCGGTGTGAGCGAAGAGAGAATTTTTATTCTCTTTTCAATTGCCTCCGTGAAGGACAGGGGCTTCAACGTCAGAAGCGGTGTGGTGAAAAGACAAAAACAAAAACTCACGTTCGTTGGAAGCTTCGGAATTTTTGCAACCGTGTTCCAAAGTGCTCGAACCAGCGTTTCAACTGGTCAGCCGGGTCGGTCAGTAACTGTCCAGATGTGTCTTTCACGGGTATCGTAGCATTCATTTTAGTTCCACTAAGGCGACGTGAAGCATCATAGAGGAGACGGATGTCGCCGGTCTTTGTAACTTTCTCGCTTTCGTCGGCTAGGGAGTCCGCCCACGCTCTTTTGCCCCGTCTACATGAGCCTTTCACTTCCTTCTAGAGAGCCGAATAGCGCTGACGGGCTACGGGTTTGGCTCATCGTGTTTCCGCTTGCTCTATCGTGGCTTTAGCGTTCCTTCGCTCCTCTATCTTCCTCCAGGTATAATCTGTAATCCACTGTTTTCTCCGGGTGCGTACCTCACCCAAATTATTCTCGTCGGTGGCGATGAAGGCGTTCTTGATGGTGCTCCATTGATCTTCTACGCTTCTACTTGCTGGAATATCCGCAGCATGGTTCTTTAGCTCCTCATCGACGAAGGACCTTTTCACCGCAGCGTCTTCCAGCCGGTATGTTGCTCGATTTTCTCCTCCTGTCGCTGGACCCTCGCAATGCGCAGTCGGATCTCGCCGATTAGGAGATGATGGTCGGACGCAATGTCGGCGCTACGTTTGTTCCGCACATTAAGAAGGCACCGTGACGCCATCACGGGAAACCCATGTCACTTTGTGAACTGGTCGGTGAGGAAAGAGCGATCCGCCAATTACCATGTCATTGTTACCACAAAACACTGCTAACAGTTCTCCGTTTTCGCTCATTTCTCTGAGACCATGGCGTCCCATGACGTGCTCATAGTCGGAGTTGTCGGAACCAACCTTCACGTTAAAGTCGCCCATGAGGATCTTGATATCACCTTTTGAAATCTTGTCCACGACAGCATTCAGTTGACTGTGAAAGTTCTCTTTGTCTTGCAATTCGGCACCATCGGTTGGCGCGTAATATTGGATCATGGTATGGTTTCGAACTCGTGTTCTGAATTTGGCACGTTATGACAACTTCTTTAGAAATTCTTGCAGCGCACCACGTTTCTTTGGGTACTCTCCTCAGGAAACCGTAGAAACTCTCCTAAGAATTCTTTCTAAAAATCCCCTATGCATTTTTCTAGGAATTCCTCCACAGTTTACTTAAGAAATGCCTAAAGTGGCAACTTCTTCAAGGATCATTTCAGAAACTCTTCCAAGGAAGCCCTGAGGAATTCCTCTACGGGTTCCTTCAGGAACTCCTCCAAGAATTCATTTACAATTTCTTCCAAAAATTTCTTCAGGCATTGCTCCATGCATTCTTCCTGGATTCCTCCAACGATTATTTTTGAAAAATCTCAATGAATTTTTTTTGAAAATTTCGCCAAGGATTTCAAAGGATTTTTTTTTCAAATGGTTTTTTGAAAATTTAGTCAGCAGGATTGCAGCAGCAACTCCTTGGAGTTATCCTCCAGAATCTTTTCAAAGGCTTCTCTCGAGGATACTTATGAGGATTTTGTGTGAGCCAGTAGTAAATAATTTATTTGAAGGCCACTCCAGCATGTGTGGTCACTCACTGTCTGTTGCATACATCACTACAATTACATACATACATTTATTTGTTCAACATCATTAAGACAAGACATAATCAACAATAGTACGCCACAATTCTCGGTTTGTGGCTGCCGCTCTCCATCCTCGGTCGCGCCCAATGCTCGTCAGGTCACGCTCCACCTGGTCCGCCTATCGTGCTCTCTGCGCTCCACTCCTTCTTGTGCCAACCGGATCAGTTGCAAACACCAGCTTTGTAGGGCTGTTGTCCGGCATTCTTGCAACATGCCCTGCCCACCGTATCCTTCCGGCTTTGGCCACCTTCTGGATGTTGGGTTCGCCGTAAAGTGCAGCGAGCTCGTGGTTCATCCTTCTCCGCCACACACCGTTCTCCTGCACACCGCCGAAGATCGTCCTTAGCACGCGTCGCTCGAAAACTCCGAGTGCTTGTAGGTCCTCCTCGAGCATGGTCTCGTGCCCGTAGAGGATCACCGGTCTTATTAGCGTTTTGTACATGGTGCGTGGATGAATCTTTTTTGACCGCAGTTTCTTCTGGAGCCCATAGTAGGCCCGACTTCCGCTGATGATGCGCCTCCGAATTTCACGGCTCACGTTGTTGTCAGCCGTCAGTAAGGATCCGAGATAGACGAATTCCTCCACCACCTCGAAACTATCCCCGTCTATCGTAACATTATTACCCAGACGGATCCGGTCGTGTTCGGTTCCGCCTACCAGCATGTGCTTTGTTTTTGAGGCATTCACCACCAGTCCGACCTTTCCTGCTTCGCGTTTCAGGCGGGTGTACAGCTCTGCCACCGTTCCAAATGTTCTAGCGATAATGTCCATGTCGTCCGCAAAGCACACAAATTGACCGGATTTTGTGAAATTCGTTCCCCGGCTGTTGAGCCCGGCTCGTCGCATCACACCTTCCAGAGCGATGTTGAAGAGTAGGCATGAGAGTCCGTCACCTTGTCGCAGTCCCCGGCGAGATTCGAATGAACTGGATAGTTCACCCGAAACCCTTACGTAGTTTTGTACACCGTCCATCGTTGCTTTATTCAGTCTAGTCAGCTTCCCAGGAAAGCCGTTTTCGTCCATGATTCTCCATAGCTCTGCGCGTTCGATACTGTCGTCTGCCGCTTTGAAGTCGATGAACAAGTGATGCGTTGGGACCTGGTATTCACGGCATCTCGGTAAAGATCTGGTCCGTTGTCGACCAGCCGTCGATGAAGCCAGCTTGATAACTTCCCACGAACTCATTCGTTTTAGGTGACAGACGACGGAAGATGATCTGGGATAGCACTTTGTAGGCAGCATTCCAAATAGCGATCGCCCTGAAATTCTCACATTCCAAATGGTCGCCTTTCTTGTGAATGGGGCAGATTACCCCTTCCTTCCAATCCTCCGGTAGCTGTTCGGTTTCCCAGATCCTGACTATCAGCCGATGCAGACAGGTGGCCAACTTTTCTGGGCCCAACTTGAAGAGTTGGGAGTTGGTTCATTTCCGTCCTCCACTGAACTGACGTCGTCGTTTCCTCCGTTGCCGTGGGCTCCCGTGCCTACGTTCTACACGCCGTTCAGGTGCTGATCGAAGTGCTGCTTCCACCTTTCGATCACCTCACGTCCGTCCGTCAAGAGGCCTCCGTCTTTATCGTTGCATATTTCGGCTCGCGGCACGAAGCCGTTGCGAGATGCGTTGAGCTTCTGATAGAACTTCCGTGTTTCTTGGGAACGGCCCAGCAGTTCCATTTCTTCACACTCCGCTTCTTCCAGGCGGCGCTTTTTCTCCCGAAAGAGGCGGGTCTGCTGTTTCCGCTTCTGTTTATAACGTTCCACGTTCTGTCGAGTCCCTTGCTGCAGTATTACCGCCCTCACTGCATTCTTCTCCTCCAAAACCGTTATGCACTCTTCGTCGAACCATTCGTTCCGTCGACTCCGTTCCACGTACCCGATGGTGCTCTCGGCTGCGTCGCTGATGACTGCTTTCACTGTACTCCAGCAGTCCTCTAGAGGGGCCTCATCGAGCTCGCCCTCGTCTGGCAACGCGGCCTCAAGATTCTGCGCGTATGCTGAGGCGGCATCCGGTTGCTTCAGGCGCTCTAGGTTGTACCGTGGCGGTCGCCGGTATCGTACATTGTTGATGACGGAGAGTTTTGGGCGCAGTTTGACCATCACCAGATAGTGGTCGGAGTCGATGTTGGCGCCACGATAGGTCCTGACGTCGATAATGTCGGAGAAGTGCCGTCCATCAATCAGAACGTGGTCGATTTGAGATTCCGTTTGTTGTGGTGATCTCCAGGTGTAACGATAAGGGAGGCAGTGTTGGAAAAAGGTGCTACGTATGGCCATATTTTTGGAGGCGGCGAAATCAATGAGTCGTAGGCCGTTTTCGTTCGTCTGCTGGTGGGCGCTGAACTTACCAATCGTCGGTCTGAATTCCTCCTCCTGGCCTACCTGAGCGTTCAAATCACCTATGATGATCTTGACGTCGTGGCTTGGGCAGCGATCGTACTCGCGTTCGAGCTGCACGTAAAATGCGTCCTTGTCATCATCAATGCTTCCGGAGTGTGGGCTGTGCACGTTTATTATGCTGAAGTTGAAGAATCGGCCTTTGATCCTCAACCTGCATATTCTTTCGTCGATCGGCCACCAACCGATCACACGCCTCTGCATATCACCCATCGCGTTGAAAGCTGTTCCCAGCTCGCGTGTGTTGCCGCAACTCTAAACGTTCCCACCATGGATCCTGTCCAACACACCTCCTGCAGCGCTACGATGCCGAACCCGCGGTCCTTCAGTAGATCGGCGAGTATGCGGGTGCTCCCAATGAAGTTGAGAGATCGGTAGTTCCACGTACCGAGTTTCCAATCGAATGTCCTTTTTGTTCACTGGGGTCGTTGCCGTTGGTCTCGGTTCGTATTATTCTGTTGCTGATTTTCCGCTACAATGGTTTTTTTACGGCTGGCTCGTAGGGCCTGATACTAACCCCCTATTTTCCGGAGGACCATAGTACACAGTTGAGCTTAGAGTCCTTCACTGGCACTGTGAGCCGCTCCTCCTGGAGAACAGACGCTCAGGTTTGCCAAGCAAACCCCTCTTCCCTGTCAGCCTACGACCAAAGTTCCCACCGGGGTTGGTTACCCGATCTTCCCTAAGGTTGCTCATAGTGTCCGGCCGGTACCGCGTGGAGGTAGGGATAGGAGTTGCTGGGCAGAGGCTAGTGGATCACAATGGGATCTGAATTGCGCAGCATACCCAGCCTTTACCGTGCCAGTGCGGAATTAAAAGGTACGAAACTGATTACACTCATTCGGAGAGGGTATTCTGCTTAGAGGGTTCGAAAAGTCGGTACAAGAACTTTTTTAAGTTTGTTTTTACGATGATTAGGAAAATTACAATAAATCGGAGAAAATTGGGTCGATTTTGCAACTTCATACATTTTGCATGGGGTGAAAAATTGGTGAAAAACGTTTAACCTCATTTACCCGAAAGTAGTTTTTTGTCACTTACACCCCTTTGCTTCTAACTCCCTCAATTGCAGGGCTTTCCTTGCCTGCCATTGCATAAATTTGTACATTGTGTGGCAAGTACAATGATACTCTATGCCCAAGAAGTCGAGAAAATTTTCCCGACTGGAACGGGAATCCAACCCGTCATCTCCGGATTTTCGATCTATAGCCCTAACCACTAAGCTAACTAGCGACTCCCTTTTTTCTTACATTACATTATTGAAGAAATCGATTAAATCCATTAAACTGTAATGGACCTCAATCAGTCCTTATGCTGGATGAAAAATGAGAACTTTTGATTCGTATCGTAAATCAAACTCATCTTGATTAGTGATTGTAATCTTTCTACAAGTGAGTTTAAATATATTTCGGAAAAACTCTCGGTATTTCGTTTCCAAAACCATTCCTTAAATATTCGTTTGGCGATTTTTGATAATAATTCGTTAGAGAAAATCTCAGATCCCATAACGTGGGTAGATCACCTTAGAGCGGTGCGTTACGGCGTAAGATTTACCACTTCACTTAAAAATTTAATCTTGCTTCCAGCCTCTAGCATTTCAGATTTAAAAAAAAATATGTATTTTCGTGATGATTATGTTTTATTTTTATTGTTATGTTTTTTTTATGTTTACTGCTAATAAATCTTTTATTTCAGCGGGATTCTGGTATTTTTTTTATATAATACAAATAATACCATTTTTGAAAAAAAAAAAAATATCTGTAACGAGTGTATCACTTATGCCTTATTTACTATTTCTTACTTAATCCTTCGCTTTTCGCACTATTTTTTTTTTTTTTTTGCAAATCACCGTGCACATCACCATATTTATATATGCGAACATGTTTATATCTGGGAGCGTTTGCTACGAGAGGTCCACGCTTCAATCTATCCCCTCGATTTCAAGGTATAGAATAATGACTTTGATAAAATCGTCCTATTCCTTGAAATCGTCTCTGCGGCACTTGCTGCGCAGTTGGCCTGGTCATTAGACATGGAAAATGATAGACTTAAAAAGAATGAGAAAGCAAAAACCAATAACGAAATTCCGCTGTCTTTGTCGTTTTTTCACCGTTCGGCATAACTGTCATCTGGGACCACGGATAACTCGTGAACGAAACGTCCGATTCGTGTCGTCTTTGTGACTTGGACCTCGAACGTTAAAAAGCAGTTGGCATGACAAAGTTGGCCGGGGACAGCTAATTTAAATATTTTCGAGTTATATGAACTACCAGTGATGCCAAATGCATTTGAACATCTAAACCGGGCAATTTTTAAATTTAAGACAAATACATTTCATAATTGTATAATCCAGTGTCGATAATCATTCAATTAATTAGCTATACAAACTACGAAAAACAATTCCGCGCCGAATCCGCGCGAGGGCCAAATTCCATGGGTAAATCCGCGCCAAATCCGCGAAAATCACGAAATCCGCGCTGTTGTAACAACCCTGGATCTAGTTTTTTTTTTCAAAAATTCCCAGTAGGCCCGAACAGTAGTAGTCCGCAAGATTGATTTTGCTCGTTCTGATAGTAATAGTTGTGTTGATAAGTTGATGGGTGTTCAGAGAATCCCTCTAATATGAAACGGTTGTACAGTTATCCCGTTTTTTTCTTAACAAATACAGAACACATATTCTACCACGCTACTAAATTCTGAACGTGCTATTCCAATGTACACTAATTGTTTCACTGACCACATTTACTGCAAATTTTACAAGGAACCCAAACATGCAAAAAAAATTTAAGGTTTACCGTCGTATTTGCGAGTTATAGTGGAAAATCTGACCGAAAAGGCGTCGAAACGGCACGGAAGATTGTAGGCCTTGTTGTTGGCTATATTATTAGGTAAAAAATCGAACGTACATGATCAGCACGTTTGCTACCTATGTACATATGTTGTAGAAGTACTATCATACCTGACATTGACCATGACATGTCTAACCACAGTATTGGTTTCATACCTAAGGCCTTCTTTATATACTCAGCAATATGGGGTTTCCCATCAGTGTCAAGCATATCATCGTCCTGCACACATTGTAGTATTCAAACCAAGCAACGAAAATGATTCCGGATATTTTCAACATCATCAACAAGGCTCGCTATAGCGGAATCATCGCTGGCCCGAAAACAGCCCCTTCGCTGTACCAACTAAGCGTCAAAGCATTCGTCAAAGAGCTGGACCGCAAGTGTAAACCTGAAACGAGAATCCCCGAACTACAACTTCTACCGGCTGTGGCATTGATAAGCATACTGGAAGAGATGTCCTGCTATCCATCGCTGAGGAAAAAACTTCATCGGGAGCTGTGCGATCCAGTTGTGTTTATGAGAATGTTCATGCGATTCAAAGCAGACAGATTGGTACTAGAACGCTGCTTACGCAAAGCAAGTTCTATAGGGAAGCCTGTACTACCGGAACTTGCGAATAACTGGTGTATGATGGTTAACGAAAAGAAATCAGAGGCAAGTTCATCGTCAATTCAAGAAGCGATGGAGTTCGGAACATACCTACATGAAGCTGGATGGGCTTTACAGAGCATAGACGTGTTTGATATTGCATTACGGATGATTTCGCAATTGAAGGAGGATCAGCACCAAGAAATGGTGAAACTCATATGTACGCAGAAATTACTAAGAGCCGAAGGTAGCGCGATGTTGATTTCAAAAGCCGATATAACATGTAATACCTTATTGACGATGATCGAAGGCATTGAAGACAATGAAATTCTACTCACAGTGTTTCTCGAAGTGGCAAATCATCATTTCAAAGCTAAACGCATAGCTGAAACTCACAATTGGACAAGAAAAGCCATGGAACTCATGACCGAATCAACCCCAGCTGAGCATGTCATAGAGATCCTTCAACTGGAATCAATCTATCTCTACCTATCGCAACGCTACGAATCTGCTGGCATGATCGTCAATCAAGCTATTCATCGAGCTCGATTAACATTCGGACACTTACATCGACGATACGCAGACACATTGTACACTTATGGAGTTTCTCTACTGAAGATAAACGCCATTTCCGATTCCATCCCCGTGTTCCTGGAACTTCTGGATATCATCACCAAACTGTATGGTACCTATACACCACACGTCGCCATCATCCAAAGCTACCTGGCATACGGATTCTATCGCCGATCGCAGGCCACCGGACGATTCGATATGGCGTACGATCACATCCAGAGTGCAATTACGCTGGCGAAGCAAATAATACCCGAGCGTCAGAAGGTTATCAATCACTTTTGCGGAATTCGAGCCATGATATTGAGAGGACACGAGGATGTTTGGGAAGCTGTTGAGGAGAACAGAGCAGTCAGAATAAATAATTTTTATTTATTCAGTATTTCAGAAATCAAACATCTATGCTTTGAATTGCACGATGAAATCGACGCTTGAAGGATGAGTTTCCTGACTCCAAGTTTTTCAAATATTTTGTATCTGTTAGTATGATTTCAATAAAGCATCATTGAAGAAATATGAATCGTTATTTTCAATCAATTTTATCAGTGCGTCTCTGAATATTGTACTAATTATTCTGGAATAAGATTTCTTTTCTCTTCAATAGCATTTAGCCAAGTAGGGTCTTGTACCATTTGGGCAGGTGTACCTATTTTGGGCACTTGCCGCTATAACTAAGTCAATTTCAAACCGATTGATTTGAGTTTTTGTATAGAGTTAGATATTGTACGAGCCTAACTCTATACAAAAATTCAAATCAATCCGTTTGAAATTGATTTAGTTATAGCGGCAAGTGACCAAAATAGGTACACCTGCCCAAATGGTACAATACCCTATTCCAAATTCCAATGATGTACAAAACTCTTCATCAAACTCGCCTCATTTTCATATTTTTCTTTGTTTACCTTCTTTAACGACATAAAGCTTGAGCCTTGACGTCGTTGCTCGTTCGTCATCCAATTTTCACACGCATGTATAAATTTGAGATCCCGATCCTAACCTGCTGTTCTTGATGACGTAAATATTCGGTGTCATCGTAAATTCACCGGAATGATTTTATTGATTTTCGTAATTTTATGATAGCATTGTTTTACTCGGATGATTGCTGGTGGGTCCAGTCGGAGCAAGACTGGTGATCCCGTTCCGGTGAACACTTTAAGGGTTAATTGATTTTTGATACCATTTGCTTTCAACGCGAACATCGAAGACATTGCGTTTAACAACCACATTGATTCATGTGAGCGCATGTCGATAAACATCGGGCAATCACATCGACTTTTTTTCGCGAAGCACAACGCAAAATCAACAGAAGCAGCATCTCAACAAACATTGAGCATCGTTGATCGAAATCAACGACGCCATGAACACCAAAAGATCTCAAGGGTGCGATACTCATCACAATATCACGACGACGTGACAGAAATGCCCTCCGTTCGTTGAATCCGGCCGTGGCCCGTAAATTGCCGCACAGTGTCAATAAATAATTTTGATGTCCAATTTGCTGCAGCTTCCTGCTGGGGGTTGAACTTGAGGGCAATCATTCGGTGCTGATCGTTACTTGGATCGCGTATCGCTGCAGGGGGATGGCCCATTTTGTGATTGGATCACCGATTTTACTTTTCGTGGCTCAACTTTCCGGACAAAATATTGTGGGTATTTTGGCTATATGTACCTTGAACTTATGCTTATAGCGAATGCATAACTCAATACTACTTTTAGATTTACCAGAACAGTCAAAATTGCAGAGAGAAACAATAAACGTAAGGCGGCTTTACACCGTTTTGCATCATTACATATGGCATAATGTCGTTTGGCATAAATCGATTTGGTATAATGGTCATTTGACATAACGGTTGTTTGTCATAATATATAGAACAGCATTGTTGGTAAGATTGTTTACAATCCTGATGGTTATGCCAGGTGGGGTAGATCTTAATGAGAATGGTAATATCAATCTGCTATGACTCGGCTGTTTTTCATGTACAGTCATTGCACAATTATGGGTCACACACAATTATTAGTCACTTTTCACTTCAATAGATAAATACTAATCAATTGCAAGCTTTTGTCACCCATTGTCATTTTTCGTTTATAAGTTGATTTGTTTTGTGTCACTATACGTATCGCACACGGGCTTATACGTCCAAATATACATATTTTCGATAGTTTTTTGTACGACGCAAAACCATCTGTCAAAGTAACGCTTCAATTGTGAATATCGGAAAGTGCGTGCGCTGCTTTCGTAAGCTCTGTAAAAGCGAGCTTCAGTGAATTTCAAGTGCAAAATTGTATCGTCACCAGAACAAAGGTATAATTAACGTTCTAAATGTAGAAATTCATGTGACTGCAGCTAATTAAAGCTTATTTCAGGCAAAATTTAGGTGACTCATTATTGTTCCAAGGAACACCGAAAATCACACAATTATGGGTCACTTTTTGTGCAGCATAATATTGACAGTTCTGTGTACATGGGCATTGCATACTTTTAGGCGTTTATCGGTGGTTGTGTTGAAGATTTTGTCCCAATTTTGAAAAATTGATTCCAAATCGCGAAAACACGTTTTGTTAAGAGGTTTGAGACCAGTTTTAGATTTTACTATAGTTGATCTATCGAGAATAAGTGATTATTCAGTGAAAAAATAGACAAAACATTATTGTTGAGCCGATTCCTCTTGAGTGACCCATAATAGGCAACAAATTGACCCATAATTGTTACACAGCCAATTTTGACCCATTATAGTGGTTTTCATTATTCACCAACATTTTAGTAATTTTCACCGTCTATAGTGAATTTTACAAGCAAATTTGAATATAAAACAATAAAAAGGAGCCTCAATGAAGAGAATATAAAATAAAAATAATGAAAGTGTTATTTTTGTATGTAAAACGATTCATATTATGAAATGATTGTTCCTTGAGTGACCCATAATTGTGCTATGAGTGTAGTTTCCATTTTTTAGAATCAATACATTTTCAATGCCGGATATAATTGTGGAGACATTGTTGGACGTTAAAAATATAGATTTGAGCAAAACTGTATTTTTGCGATCTTAAAAACTTATCTTGTACCGATTTTTCAATTTTCAAAATACCCTCTTGGAATGAGGCTGCCTGACGCATTGTCGAGAAAAGACGTCGGTTTTTGAGCATTTGGTAAATCCAATTGGAGACAGAATTGCGATGGGGAGCTCGGTCGGCCGCGTTTTACGATGGGAAAAGTGAAAAGGTGACGCGATCGTTGGGCAGTTGCGGTCTATTCAGGCCAAACATGTCTAAAGGTCCTATCTGCAGAAGAGAGGCTCTCTTTGGTTTCCCACTTTTTCGTTTATATCTCAGCTGTTTATTTGTATTATGATTGTCTCCTTGCATTGAACGATGGTCAATACAATCGTCTTTTGATTTGTACTGCAAAAATAGTTGAAAAGTGTACCATTACATTGCAATAGTTGAAAGAGAAAGTGAACAAAGAGAGCCACTCAAATGCAGATAGGACCTATTGAAATGTTTGGCCTGTATTGTCTTCGGTGCAGATAACACTGCTCGACAAAATTTTACAAAATTTTGTGTTATGGGATGTGAAAATAAATAACAGGGGTTTGGGACCCTAGAAGTGTCGTAGTGAAAGAATTTTTGAAAACTATTGGACCGGGCCTTCACAGTTCAAAACCGAAGTTTGTATGGAGAACTTGGGGTGTTCAATTAGCTTCTTTAGCGGTGTTGAGATAATTCCATATTCTGAATCTGCATGCCAAACTGAGCCGAATTCCAAATTTTCATGAATTTTTGTGCCCGGGAACCTATTTAAAAATCAATTTGAAGTTTGTATGGGAGCGATTTCATGAATCACCCCTCGTCGGATTTTGTACCGGGCAGAGCTGTCAAACAGTTGCTCAGCTGTCAAAAGGTGATTTGTAGAAATCTTTTTGAAATTGATTTTAGATATCAAAACAAAGTTCTAAAAATCTGAAAAAAAATCATAGTGGCTTAGAAAAAGGTGCTCCTTTGTTTAAAAATATAAAATCAATGAATTTTTCTAAATTTAAAACCCCAATTGATATGTGCATTAGAACGCGCCGTGCATATTTTTAGGCGTTTTCGGTATTTGGGTTAGTTTCGTTATTTTCTGACTGGGTTTGATCACCGCGGTAATTTATATGCTTAGTTAGATTGGCTATTTTCGGCGAAACGATTATCAAACAGTATTACAGTGGTTTTTCGGTTTTATCACGATCAAAAAAGTTGGAGGGGTTGTATACTAGACACGACCGCAAGTCTGACGTTGAATAACGTCCGTTTATGCATTAGTTTCGATTATTGAATGCTGTATTAACATTGATAAAGACTGTGATGTGAAATTTTGGTTTGGTTTAGTTTGATTGTAGACGGCAATTGATAGTGGAGTTTATTATTCATCATTATTTTCGATCCGATTCATTCCTTATGAACTTTGCCGTTCAATTTGGATAGGTCGTAAATTTGCTGGGATTCCTATACAGATACGACCTATTTAAATCGAACGTCAGAACTATTTAAACCTGTGTACTAGCCCAGCACTAGGTTTTCTTGGTTCACCATTTATGGGCAGCCCAGGTACTGGTAGTTGTAACTAGTTACTCTTTCATTAAACTATGTTGTTGCTCTCGAAATACAGTGAGTCAATTTGCAGAATAATTTCAGTGGGCCAACTGTAGTTTGCTAGACCTTTGAATTTCTTTGGATGCTAACAGGTAATTATTTTGCGAAGAAAATTGGTGAAGATTTCAAATCCTCTCGCACAATTTCTCTGCTTTTGCAGGTTTATACAGTCATACCTCGATATAACGTAACCTCGATATAACGTAACCTCGATATAACGTAACTCGATATAACGTAACTTTTACCTCGATATAACGTAACTTTTTTTTGGATCCAACTTTTCACTATTTAAATAAGTAGAGTGATTTACAAAATTGTCTATATGATGTTACACCCCTCCTGGAACCAAGCCTGCTATCCAGTTATGGGTTATATGACAAATTTCAAAGTTTTATAAGAATTTGCGGTATTACTGTTGATAAGAAATGTTATATAGCTTTTCACGGAACAAACATTACATCTTCTACTCATTATTGACATTACATCCCTACTGGAACATAGCCTTTAAACTCCAAACGAGATGACAGTAGACAGCATTGGTAGTGAACTCGATTTCGTGTGATACTGGGTGTAAGAACGCCAGTAACGGTCCGCTTTGTCTTAGAGTAAATTTTGCAGAAAATTACTAGAGAAATTCTCTGATAAATCCCTGGAGGTACTTCTTGAGAAATCACTGGAGAAATTCGCGAAGAAATCCTCAGAAGAACTCTTGAAGGAATTTCTAAAAACATTCCTGAATAAATGGTGGAACTCCTGGAGGAATGCCTGGAAAAAAAATCGTGCTTTATCCTCGGAGGAATTTCTACCGCAATAAACACAGTTATTCCTGGTAACATTCAGGGGCAGTCCTTAATTACATAAGGAATCTCAGCAGGAACTTCTGGAGAAATTTGTGCACTGGTGGAATCCTAGTTGGATTTTCAAAAAGGGTCACAGTGAGAATCCATGGAAAAAAACTCAGGTTGAATTCCTGAAGTAATTTTAAAAAAATCCGCGCTGCATTCCAGGAAGAATTCCTGGAAAAATCAAATAAGAAATATCTGGAGGAATCTTTGAAGAAATTTCTAGTGGAAGTCTATCTGTTATTCTTGGGAAATCCTTGCAATATTTTTTTAAAGAATTACTTCTGTATCTCAGAAGGAAATTTCCAAGGAATTACTGGAGAAACTTCTGGAGAAATCACAGAAGTTTTTCTAGCGGGATCTGAAGAGGAAATCTTTTGGAAACTTTGTCATTGTGCTGGATGAGTTGCAGCAAGAATACCTGGGTGAATCTTGGCGAATACCCAAAGTAACACACTTGTCTTAGAAGAGTCACAGCGGCGCAGGTTTTTATGGCGCAGAAGTCACTGTCTCCAGTTAGCCTAGTGGTTGAGGCTATGGTCCACTGCACGAATTTATGCTGGCCTGCTTACTCTCACAGAAAATTTGACGTTTGAGCGGTGCCGACACTTCTCAAACGTCAAATTTCGTGTGAGAGTAAGCAGTCCAGAATAAATTCGTGCAGTAATCCATGGATCGCCAATCCGGAGACGGCGGGTTCGATTCCCGTTCAGGTCGGGAAAATTTTCTCGACTCCCTGGGCATAGTGTATCATTGTACTTGCCACACAATGTACGAATTCATGCAATGGCAGGCAAAGAAAGCCCTTCAATTAATAACTGTGGAAGTGCTCAAAGAACATTAAGTTGAAATGAGGCAGGCCAAGTCCCATTGGGGACGTCGAGCCATAAAGAAGAAGAAGTCACTGCGATTTACTTCCAGCAAGTAAGAATTCATTTGTTAGAAGTAAGTCACAGTGGCTCCTGCGCAACAAAACCTGCACCGCCGTGTGTCTTCTGCAACAAATGTGTTACTTGGGACTCTTTGAACAGGAATAGTTGAAATATTGGAACTTTTTGGAGGATCCTTGCAGGAGTTACTGGGGAAATCCTAGTAGAAATTTTAAGAGGAACGACAGAATTAAGCCTTGGAAAAATCTTGGACAGAATAAATCTTGAAAAGCAAATCTCTTTGAGGAATCCTACAGAAATCCCTTGAGAAACCACGTGGAGGAATCATATCAAGAACATCTGAAGCAATTAAGGCAGGCGTTCCTAAATATATCATAGCAGATATAAAATTCAGTAAGAATTCATGGAGGAATCATAGAAGATTGAAGGATCCTTGGATAAATATCCTTAGAGAACTTCAGGATGAATCACATGAGGTATTTCATGAGGTACTCAACCAGGAACTCTCGGGTGAATTCCCGAATTATTTCCAGAGGAATCCCGAGAGGAATTCCTGGAGGCATCATCGGATTATAATTTTGCCTGCGTCACATAGATGTCTTACTTATAATCACATCAATAGATAACGCTTGACGTTTGATCAGGTCTAGATGCAAAAAAGGAGAAGAATCTTGATATTTGTGACATTGGCTTAAATAGTAAAATATAAAGAGACTAGCTTTCCCGGCAAAATTTGTCTTGCCGTCTTGTGGTGGTTTGACAACTGTTGAGCTCAAAATAGCACCGCACTCTAGATTGGTTTCATTTCGATCGTGTTGATTTCCTTCCCAGTTCATGAAAAATCAGTGCTTTATCAATTTTCTTACTTTTTTAGTTGATTTTCGTAACTTTTTGTACATATAAACACAGCCACCACGAATACGAACCGAACCGTGCAAGGGTCATGCTGATCGGTTCATCCGTTCTTGGGTTTTGTTGCCTCAAAGGAACTTCAAACTCATTTTTATAAATATAGATATGCTAAGTATTCGAATTATGTAAAAATATATAAAATTCAATGATGAAAAAAAATATATAAGAAAGGCAGGAAATCACTGTTGGGTGATTAACATAATCTTTTTGGTAATTTTCTTTTCAAAATATGTATTTAAAACGAAATTCGTGAAAAAAATTTTTTGCTTCGATATAACGTAACTTCGATATAACGTAACGAAAATAAAACTGCAGTTACGTTATATCGAGGTATGACTGTATACATATACAAATTTAGAATGGATGTGACAAGACTTGTTCCGCGTAGTACCTAATTGGTTTTAAAATAAAAGAAAATCGGGTTAAGTACGGTTCCTTTGAATTCCACTAAGAATTTGCATCCTTTGACAGATACGTATTTCGACCTCAACTGTAAGGTCGTCTTCAGTGTCTTGTACTTGACTCGACTGAAGAGATCCATCGCATTCTACACGTCTCATACATTATAGGTAAAAATAATAGGTAGCTTAATCTAGGTAGTTTTTTTTCAATTTTTTTTTTTATTTTTTTTTTTTTTTTTTTTTTTTTTTTTTTCCCCGAGCATGCAAAAACTTATATCTATATCAACCTCCACCATAGAATAGGTAAAATTTCCCTCCACCACCGAATAGGTACATTTCCCTCCAGCACAGGATAGGTAAACAAAGTTCATGTATCACAGGTACATTATGAGACGCACGCCATACGAGAGTGCTTAGGGGGTAATAATTTGAAAAGCCACGAACTTCCATTGCCTTGATCCTTATTCAACAGCGTGTTAGGTACCTGTTTGTATATCTCTAGACTCTCAGCAACGTCCAATTTCCAAGGTGAAGTTACATTTCGCAAAATTTGAATATCCTCTGTAGTTACAGGGTGGCCCTCCTCAAAGACATGTTCAGCAACTTTCGACCTGAAATCGTATTCCAAACCTCTATTTACTGTCCTCTGCGCCTTTCCCACCTCCGCCATATGTTCCCTGAATCTAACCTCCAAAGACCGTTTTGTTTGACCAACGTAGACCTTATCACAATGGGAGCAACTGATTTTGTAAACGCCAGCCTTGTTTAGGGTGTTGACCGGATCCTTTGTAGAGCCTAATGAAGTCTTCAACTGATTGCTTCTGCTAGAAAATACTAAATCGATCCCGAAATTTCTGAACCTAGAACGTAAATTATTAGTGATGTGTTGATCGAAGGGGACTGATACTCGCTTCAAAGATTCTGAAATAGGGGTAAGAGTTGTTAGGGATCCTCGATATCGCAATCTCTCCTTTTTGTCAATGATGGCCTGAATTGTCCTCTCCTTATATCCGTTGATTTTCGCTGTTTCGAATATGTGAGTGAGTTCCTTATTCTTCCCGTCATCGCTTAGAGGTAGAGTCTGCATTCGGTGAACCATGTGGTGAAAAGCTGCCATCTTATGTTGGAAGGAGTGATTCGACGAATAGGGGATGACACGCATGGTATTGGTAGGTTTCCTGTAAATCTCGAATTCGAACGACGAAATGTCTTCCCTCTTAACTAATAGATCCAAAAATGGAAGTTTTCCCTCCTTTTCTTCCTCGTGAGTGAACCTGATATCCTTATGTACATTGTTGATGACCTCTAGAACCTTAGATAAAGCTTCCCGTTTGATCACACTGAAAATATCGTCGACGTACCTCCACCATTTCTCCGGAAGTAAACCTTGCTCCTTAAGCTTGGTTTCTAAATTTGCCATGAAAAGCTCGCATAAAAATGGGGATAGGGGATTTCCCATGGGGGCACCTTTGGTCTGCTTGTAGAACTGTCCACGGAATTGGAAGTAATTCTCATCCATGCACAGTCTGGCCAAACGTAAATAAGTCCTAACTTTTCCTTTCCAAGCTGCGTCAGACTTTTGGGGTAGTAACCAATCCTCGAGAAGATTAAGAGCATCCTTTACAGGGACACTTGGGAATAGTGCTGCGACGTCGAAAGAAACCATAATCTCGTCCTCCTTGATGGTTCCTGATTCCAACAACTTTTGGGTGAATTCCTGAGTGTTTTTGATCGAACTGGTGGGGAAGGGTTTTGGCATACTTTGGAACTCTTGAACTAACCATTTAGCCAATTTGTGGGTAGGGGATCCTTCAGCTGAAATAATCTCTCGTATCTCTTGACCGGGTTTGTGAATTTTAGGAAGACCTTTGATCCGCGGAAGAATGGGATTCGCTTCCTTCAAACGAGCCTCTCCGATGATGGGTTTACAGTCTTTCAGGGTCTTGTCTGTCAGCCTTATTAGTCCGGGTAGTGGATCTACTCGTAGATGTCTGTATGGTCCTTCGTTTATCTTCTTCTGCATCTGTTCGTCGTAGTCCTTCTTGTCCATAATAACAACCGCGTTACCTTTGTCTGCCTTCATGTAGTATACTGGTTTCTTTTTAAGTTCCGTTACAATCCTTGTCTCGTCTGAATTTACCTTACTGCGCTGTCCTGTTTTGATGGCGTCTGCTACGATGTTCCTGGCTGTATTTTGGTCTTTGATGTTAACGTTCTGTGTGATCGCTGTTTCCATGTCCACGATGATCTGTTCCACGTCTGGCTTCGAAGTAACCGCATATCCTAACCCCTTATTGAGGTGTGTCAATTGTTCCTCTGTGAACTGTTGCGTCGAACGGTTTACTACGAATCCTTCAATGGGTTGAACCATCGGAATTGGAGTGTGGGTGTCCTTTGCCGTTCTGGTCTCGTTTCGTAGATTCGTCAGCTTCTTTTTGTGTAGTCGTCTCTTCCTGTCTGCTTCACATTCCTCTGCTCGCTTTACCTTGGTGAGGAACAATGGGAAACCTTCCGGATATTCGTTGGCCAACTTTAAATGCAGGGAATAGCACTTAAGTGTCAGCTTGTCCAACTTGGCGTAGTGGCGTTTGATGGTGTCTATCCCCATTTTTATGCGAGCTTTTCATGGCAAATTTAGAAACCAAGCTTAAGGAGCAAGGTTTACTTCCGGAGAAATGGTGGAGGTACGTCGACGATATTTTCAGTGTGATCAAACGGGAAGCTTTATCTAAGGTTCTAGAGGTCATCAACAATGTACATAAGGATATCAGGTTCACTCACGAGGAAGAAAAGGAGGGAAAACTTCCATTTTTGGATCTATTAGTTAAGAGGGAAGACATTTCGTCGTTCGAATTCGAGATTTACAGGAAACCTACCAATACCATGCGTGTCATCCCCTATTCGTCGAATCACTCCTTCCAACATAAGATGGCAGCTTTTCACCACATGGTTCACCGAATGCAGACTCTACCTCTAAGCGATGACGGGAAGAATAAGGAACTCACTCACATATTCGAAACAGCGAAAATCAACGGATATAAGGAGAGGACAATTCAGGCCATCATTGACAAAAAGGAGAGATTGCGATATCGAGGATCCCTAACAACTCTTACCCCTATTTCAGAATCTTTGAAGCGAGTATCAGTCCCCTTCGATCAACACATCACTAATAATTTACGTTCTAGGTTCAGAAATTTCGGGATCGATTTAGTATTTTCTAGCAGAAGCAATCAGTTGAAGACTTCATTAGGCTCTACAAAGGATCCGGTCAACACCCTAAACAAGGCTGGCGTTTACAAAATCAGTTGCTCCCATTGTGATAAGGTCTACGTTGGTCAAACAAAACGGTCTTTGGAGGTTAGATTCAGGGAACATATGGCGGAGGTGGGAAAGGCGCAGAGGACAGTAAATAGAGGTTTGGAATACGATTTCAGGTCGAAAGTTGCTGAACATGTCTTTGAGGAGGGCCACCCTGTAACTACAGAGGATATTCAAATTTTGCGAAATGTAACTTCACCTTGGAAATTGGACGTTGCTGAGAGTCTAGAGATATACAAACAGGTACCTAACACGCTGTTGAATAAGGATCAAGGCAATGGAAGTTCGTGGCTTTTCAAATTATTACCCCCTAAGCACTCTCGTATGGCGTGCGTCTCATAATGTACCTGTGATACATGAACTTTGTTTACCTATCCTGTGCTGGAGGGAAATGTACCTATTCGGTGGTGGAGGGAAATTTTACCTATTCTATGGTGGAGGTTGATATAGATATAAGTTTTTGCATGCTCGGGGAAAAAAAAAAAAAAAAAAAAAAAAAAAAATAAAAAAAAAAATTGAAAAAAAACTACCTAGATTAAGCTACCTATTATTTTTACCTATAATGTATGAGACGTGTAGAATGCGATGGATCTCTTCAGTCGAGTCAAGTACAAGACACTGAAGACGACCTTACAGTTGAGGTCGAAATACGTATCTGTCAAAGGATGCAAATTCTTAGTGGAATTCAAAGGAACCGTACTTAACCCGATTTTCTTTTATTTACAGATATTCCCCTAACAAGCCCAGGTTAATCATCATGGTTTTAAAATGTTTCTATAAACGAATTTTTCAAAATCATTTAATAATCTTTACCTATAATAGAATTGTCTTGGTAACCGTTCATTTTATAAGAATTTAAACAGATGCAATCCAACAGATCATTCAAAAATGCAAATCATTAAGCTTTTGATAATTGGTGGACCGGAATTACCAATATGTAATTATATTACTAAGAATTTCTAGATATCATACAGTTTTCTTCTAGATTGTGTGGCTAAAATGGGTGTAGAAATGTTTAATTTTTGCGGACACAACACACATTAAAATTTGGCTGGGTGCTACAACAATCTAATATATTTCCACTATTCCGCTTGCAAAATTTATGCTACGGTTTTAAGACTTAGCCGGTTTTGTCGTATTTGTGACCCGACGCGTCGTCTAAGAAAATTATACGATTCACTCTTGTGAGGAACATTTTTGAAGCCCTTAGAAAAGCTGTTTAATTTTATATGTTGTACAATAATCGTTCAATTGTTGCATGAGGTGAAAATCGGTAGCCATGCCAAACAAATCCAGAACGGCATCGGTGGCGTTGATTCCGATGGGAGTTTTGCGATGGCCATGCTGCGCAAACTCGGGGCAAAAGAAAGCCCTCGTTGTTGCCGCGCACCAGTTTGAACTGGCTGATTGCTCCACTGGCGCCGCGTACAACGATACGAAGGAGAGCGTAACAGCCGACAACCACCGCGCTCGGCATGCCAAAGCATACTGATGGAAAACGCAAACGGAGAAACTGGCTAGCTCTCCTTCAATGTGATCCCCTCGACGGGTCAAGAAAGAATGATGGAAGATGAGAAGAAGCAGTTTGCTTTTATACGGCACAATGGCCTGGCTTCCCCTCTCGAAGTTAAATGTGAGGGGAGTAAAATTCAACGAAGCCATACAAATTTATCTGCAATAATTTATTATAGCGGAGTATTAAAATATACTAAAATGATTATTATTAGCCATTCCCAAATCAGTATGTAGGCTTAGGATTAACCAATATTATAATGTTTAGTAAAGATTGACAGTATTAGTACAAAAGTCATATATTTTCGACCAAAATTTCTAAAGATTACAGATATTTGAAATACTAAAATTCTTATTGAAATTTGGCAACGCTGGTTAACATTTTCATTTTCCAGCAAACCTGCCATTTTTCAAAGTTGAAGAAATTTCAAGCAGATTTATGATGCACGCAAAAGTTTATGCTTTTGTCATTGTATCTTGAATTTAGAATAGATTCGACATCAAGCGGTTAAAATATTCCCAGTTGTTGCCATGCCCATCCGCTACCGCACTGAGAAAATGAGAATGAGCCACCGCCGCTGCTGCTTGGTTGCTGGCGGTGCTTCTACCACGCTCGGCGGTGCTCTCGAAGTAGGTTTCAAAGTGTTTGCACTTGCGTTTCTTCGCTTTCTAGAGGAATTCGAATCAACTCTTACGTGGAGTTTGAAATTGTAGCCCTAATAAGGACTGTTTAATCTTGATTTCACAAAACCAAACGTTGCTGCCGTGTTGTCGGCACCCATCCGCTTCCGAGCTGGGGAAATGAAATGAACTATTTCCCCACCGCCGCTGCTGCTCGGTTGTCTTCGGTACGTCCGTCCGTTTACCGCGGTCGACAGCGTGAAAATGTGCTGTGAGAATGCTGAGCGAAAATACAATCCGAGCTGTGCTCCTCCGTCCCTGATCCGGTGAACGACTCCGTTCGAGCGTCGAGCTACCGCGCGCGAAGACGCACCGACCGACCACCGCGCTCGGCTTGCCAAAGAACACTAAATGAAAACGCAAACGGAGCAAACTGCACAGCTCTCTGCCGATGCGTTCCCCTCGAGGTGTTGATGAAGAATGAAGGAAGAGGGGAAGAAGAAATAGCTTTTATACTGCCAGGCGCTCGACGGAAAAGTCCAAAACTGTGCTTGAACGTGATTGGCTGGATAAAACATGGGTTCACTTTTCCTAAATTTTCAATAGTTCGCTGTTGAAAATCAATAGTTGTTATTAATTGACATAATTGCTGGAAATATTTGCGTCTGATCGGTGCTAAAATTTTTAAAATTCGTTCATAAATGACTGAGTTATTAGCGTTCAAAAGCTGACCACTTTTCGTGACGCGGCCGATTTTTGGTTTTTCTGAAGTTACACCCCTATATGTTGCCGAAGGACGTTATTCAACGTCAAAAAATTTTACCGTGATTTAAACGAAACCGTGAATTTAGTGAAACGAGAAAAAAAATGTATTTTTTTTATTCAAAATCATTCAGCTGCACAATATATGAGTCGCAATTCACATTTTTTAACAGTTTTGGTGGACTGGGCAATGCTGTATTGGTTTTATATTGATTTCGGAATGTTTTAGAACAAGTGTGATAAAAACGAAACGAAAATCGTGATAAAATCGAATAGAAAACCGTGAATTCGGGCGAGTAGTGATTAAAACGACTAGTGATAAAACCGAAACGCCACTGTATTTGCGTGACGCGTTTCGGTCTACTTTTCTTCGACCATCTTCAGACGCCTAAAAACATTTATTCATTACAGATATTGTTCACATATAGGGTCTTTTACCATTTGGGCAGGTGTACCTATTTTGGGCACTTGTCGCTATAACTAGGTCAATTTCAAACCGATTTATTTGAAATTTTGTATAGAGTTAGGGGCGTACAGTATCTAATTCTGTACAAAAATTCAAATCAATCGGTTTGAAATTGACCTAGTGATAGCGGCAAGTGCCCAAAATAGGTACACCCTGCCCAAATGGCACAATACCCTAGTTATAAAACATTTAGTATACAACATTTACATTTTTTTTATTCTTAATCACTTAACCTAATTTACAGCTCTATTGTCCACTTGGGCACTACGTGAGCGATTACAATTGACAGCTGCACTTACACTTTGTGCAGCGCCTATATGTATTCTATTCTATTCTTCTATATCGAACTGGTTGCCTTCGTGCTTCTTTCACTGTTCTACTCTATTCATGGTAGAATGAAGAGTACGAGGATGTGGATGGGTGGCTGTTGTTCCTTTTCCAGTCCAATTGGGGGTCCATTATGAGTTGCAGTTCGCCGATGTCCAGGTATTCGGGTCCGTTTGAGCTTTAGGCTCAGAAGAGGGTCAGTGTCAGCCGCTCTCGGGGGGAAAAGCAACTGACGAAAAATTGCTGGGAATCAAACCCATGACCATCCGCATATGAAGCGAACGTGTGACCAACTACGCCATGGGCCCCGGCAGCATTTACATTTAGCTGATTAACTTCACAGTTTCGTCAGACGATCAACACTAATTTTCCCTCTGGCCATTTTTCTCTATATATCCCACTACCCCACTGTGGAAGCATAAGATCCGGCTTCTCAGCGTTATGATTGCAGACACGAAACGATCAATCGGAAACGTGAAACGAAGAAAGCACGAACTGAGCCGAATAGTTGAAGAAAGCTTCGAGGCGCTAGATGCGGAGAGAGTGAAGAAAATTGTGGTAGAGAAAACGAGTGCAGTGTACAGAAAGATGAAGGCAACACAGCAACGGAAAATATCAAGAATGCAAGACGACCACATAAGGGAGATGAATGTCGAAACGGATTGGGTAGTGAATGCGACCGACACCGAGCTACCGGATTATGTGGAACGAACATTGAAATTGAGTCCGAATTTCAATGTGGAGGATGCAAGAAACCTTCCTTACATCGAAGTGGTAGCCAGCATCGAAAAGCATATACAAACGAAGGAAAATGCGGACGAAATTTGATCGGAAGTGTCCAATGCGATCGTAAATCACATAAACTACCATAGACCCCCCAGGAATGGATACAGAAAGATGTCATCAAGAGTAAGAAGTTTTTGCGAAACAATCCAAACCTTGTCATCACGAAAGCAGATAAAGGAAGCAAGACGGTCATCCTGGAAGCAGAAGAATACCATGACAAGATGAAGGGACTCCTCAGCGATGGACACACCTATAAGAAGCTAACAGCCAACCCAACCAATAGAATCTTGAAGAAAATCAACGGAATCCTCGATGAGTGGCACAACGAAGGGTACATCCATAGGCGAAACTACTGGGGGTGCCAGGTACCCCCTAGAATTTTGATGCATTGCTGTGAGATATGGGGCGATAAATGATGAATGGATGAACTAATGAATATTTGTTTGTAGTGCACCCCCTAGCAAAAATCGGTAGTATCGCCGATGGGTACATCGACTCGCGCACACAACGAAAGCTCGAGGAATCAAGCTACAACCCACCTCGGATCTACGGCCTTCCGAAGATCCACAAGGAAAACAGGCCTCTCCGCCCAGTAGTGTCGACAATAGGGTCGGCAACGTACAACATATCGAAGTTCCTGCCGAGCAAAATCGAAAACATAGTTGGTAAAAAGGCCTCCAACGTGCGTAACAGTTTCGATTTCGCCAACGAAGTAACAGGGTTCCATACGGACGAGGATGAAGTACTCTTCTCGTTGGATGTAGTTTCACTGTATACGAACATACCAGTGGACTACGCACTACGATGCCTCGAAGAAAGATGGTTCTGGAATCCAACTTCATTGAAGCAGTAAAGCTGGTGATGGAATCGACGTTCTTCGTATACCAGGGAGAGGTGTACGGACAGACCTTTGGAGAACCGATGGGATCCCCATTGTCGCCAGTGATCGCCAACGTCGTTATGGAAAAGTTGGAACAGGAGTCCATAAAAAAGTTAGAGGAAGATCACATAGTACTGAAAGTTTACCGGAGGTATGTGGATGATTGCATGTGTGTGGCTAAGCGTGAACACATTCAAAAGATCGTTGATGTGTTTAATAGCTTTCAAGAACGCCTTCAGTTCACGGTTGAAATAGAGGTGGGAGGGAAAATTAAATTTCTCGATATGATGCTAGAAAGGAGGAACAACAAGATAACGACCACGTGGCTGCCGAAATCCTCAAATGGAAGATATTTGGACTACCAATCCCAAAGCCCTTTCCAGCATAAGCAGAATACCGCGATCGCCCTCATCGACCGTGCTATTAAACTAACGTGTAGCGAAAATCGAGAAGAAGCACTAAATCAAGCAACAAGTCTCTTGGAGAAGAACAACTATTCCCCATGGTTTATACACAAAGTAAAGACGAAGAGGGTACACAAACACTATAACACACTCGAAACCGAATCCCAAGTAGATCCCTTACCGAAATACGTTCCCGTACCCTACATCCCTTGCCTTAGCGAGAAACTAAGGAAAATATTGAAGAAAAGTAACATTACCCTTGCTTCATAACCACAAAACAAGGTAAAACCGAATTTTTTTAGTAAAATGAAGGACCCTGTGCCACCAGGCAAACAGAAAAACGTGGTATACTCCATACCATGTGGAACAGCCGACAATAAAGTATACATAGGGCCAACCAATGAAAATGTTGGAAGTGAGGGTTGCGGAGCACCAAAACGACTGTCGGAAGAGAAACCCAAAGTCTGGCCTGGCAGTGCACATGATGGAGGAAGGACATGTGTTCGATTTCAACAAAACGCAAATTCTCGACCGTATACAGGACCAGACGACCAGGTGCATCGCGGAGGTATTCCACATAAAGAAACGAGGAGAGGCACACACAGTCAACCTGCAGCGCGAATGTGGAAATTTCAATTCAACGTACAACGGTCTGCTGGCGCAATTGAGAAGACAACGATGAGAAGAGACGACTACCATGAGAGGAGATGACGAAAGAGAAAAAATGACGAATGAGAGAAAAATGTGACGTAGACTAAATGGGGTAGTGGGGTATATAGAGAAAAATGACCAGAGGGAAAATTAGTGTTGATCGTTTGACGAAACTGTGAAGTTAATCAGCTAAATGTAAATGTTGTTTACTAAATGTTTTATAACTAAATGTGAACAATGTTTGTAATGAATAAATGTTTTTAGGCGTCTGAAGATGGTCGAAGAAAAGTAGACCGAAACGCGTCACGCAAATAATGCTGTTTGATAAATGTGTGAAGAATTAGCATTAAGTTAAAATTCACAAATAAAAAAAAAAAAAGCTGTTTGATAATCGTTTCACAGAAAATAGCCAATCTAACTAAGCATAAAAAATACCGCGGTGATCAAACCCTGTCAGAAAATAACGAAACTAACCCAAATACCGTAAACGCCTAAAAATATGCACGGCGCGTTCAAATGCACATATCAATTGAACACCCCAAGTTCTCCATACAAACTTCGGTTTTGAACTGTGAAGGCCCGGTCCAATATTTCTCAAAAATTCTTTCACTATGACACTTCTAGGGTCCCAAACCCCTGTTATTTTTTTTCTCATCCCATAACAAAATTTAGTTTTGAACGGTGTAATTATTGATGGAGTCAAGGCGGGGTTGCGGTTATCTGACAAGGTGGAATTGGGTGAGATCATTCTGATTTTTTTTTTATAAAAGAAGGTAATTTTGCCAATGCGGTTTCATGAAACTCCTTTAAAACCACATAGAGTGCCGTAACATCTACAAATTTATCCTGCAGCTCTTATATTGGGCTGCAAAACGGTGAGTCGAAAAGGAGAGCGTTGACCATGCTTCCATGGGTCAAGCGATGACAAAGAGCGCCCGCTAAGAGTTGTATGCTTAGCTGGTAGTGCAGCCTGGGCACTGTTGTCCTTCTGGCTTCAGCTAGATTGAGGAGGTACGTCTCGAGCGTCTGTTCACCAAGGAGGTGCGGCTCAAACAGCGTCTGTTTTGGCATTCAGTGGCTGAGTATGAAACGCTCCTCCACCGGAAGCCATACTTAAGAAGGCAGCCCCACCACGGTGGATAGGGGACCTTAGGCCAACAACCTACTGTTCCCGAAACCCAAAAAACCGTTACTGAAACCGATAATGAAAGATTTCGAACTGATTCAACGGCAACGACTTTAAGCACAAATAACGGACAAGAATTGGAACTTGGGATGTATTAACCCTAGCCCAGCAGGGTTAACTGACACAACTAGCCAATGCGACATGCCGTATGAAGCTTAAGATCCTAGGACTGAGCGAAGTCCGTTGGCCGAACTTTGGAGAACACAGATTTGCGTCAAATTCTGCTATACTCTGGCCTACGAGGTGAACACGCTCCCCGTCACCATGGAGTTGGTTTCCTGCTCAGCGCTCACGCCCACGCTGCGCTCATCAAGTGGGAACCTATTAATGAGAGGATAATTGTAGCCAGATTCAGAATACAAGTTCGAAACCTTACAATGATCCAATGTTACGCGCCAACCGATGCTGCCGAATTGTAAGACAAAGAGAACTTTTACAGTCAACTGAATGCTGTGTCGTGGACAAGATTCTGAAAGGTGATATCAAGATCCTCATGGGCGACTTCAACGCGAAGGTTGGTTCCAACAACTCGGACTATCAGCACGTCATGGAACGCCATGGTCTCGGAGAAATAAGCGAAACGGAGAGCTGTTTGCAGAGTTTTGTGGCAACAATGACATGGTGATTGGGGGATCGCTCTTTCCTCAACGACCAGTGCACAAAGTGACATGGGTTTCCCGTGATGGCGTCACGGTGCCTTCTTGATGTGCGGAACAAACGTAACGCCGACATTGCGTCTGATCATCATCTCCTAATCGGCGAGATCCGACTGCGCATTGTAAGGATCCAGCGACAGGAGGAGAAAATCGGGCGCCGGTTTAACACACGCCGACTGGAAAACGCTGCGGTGAAAAGGTCCTTCGTCAGGGAGCTAGAGAACCGCGTGCTGCGAATCTTCCAGAAGGTGGAAGCGTGGAAGCTCGATGATCTTGCCATTCGCTCCTCAGCGGCAGGTCTTACCATCAACGTCAACAAGACCAAATCGTTGGATGTAAACACAGTCAACCCTTTCAGCTTTACGGTAGCTGGGCAATCAGTGGAGAATGTTGAAAGCTTCAACAAATGGCGGCGGATGGCAGCACCAAGATCGACATAGGTGCACGGATCAAGAAGGCGAGGGCTGCTTTTGCGAGTTTAGTCGACGCACCAAAATCCGAATTTTCAACTCAAACGTGAAATCTGTGCTGCTATACGCCAGTGAAACCTGGTGTGTATCAGCGGAGAACACTCAACGGCTGCAGGTCTTCATCAATAGATGCCTGTGGTATATAATTCGTGGCCTCACAATTGGATCTCCAACGTGGAGCTCCATCGTCGATGTCATCAAAAGCCGATAGCGACAGAAATTCGGGAGCGAAAGTTGAGGTGGGTCGGCTACACTCTACGCAGGGGCGGAAACGAAATCTGCAAGCAAGCGTTAGACCGGAACCCAGCAGGACATCGCAGCAGAGGCAGACCCAGAGGCTCATGGTGGCGCAACCTCAATAACGAAATCAAGCAAGTCGACAGAAACTTGACCTGGCCATAGGTCAAGGCAATGGCTGGCAATCGTCCAGGATGGAAATCTTTCAATTCGGCTCTCTGTATCACCGTGGGTGCACAGGGCTGAAAGTAAGTAAGTAAGTAAAGCATAAGATTTGATTCCAATATAATTCCCCAAAAATAATAAATTTTCTACTAAATTTCTACAAAGTAGTTGCCAAGTGAACAGAAAAAATGGCCGAAACGATTTCCAAAGGAAATGACGAACAGGTTCCCTCATTAATTAGCACAGAAGTTTTCAAAGAATTGCCTGAGAAAATTTCAAAGCATTTGCCGAAAAATAATGTGCATGACAAACTCTCTAAATCATTAGCAAACAATATTTCCAAACATACACGAAGGAGTTGGTTTAAGTTGCTGGAAAACCGATAATCATTTCCAATCAGGAAAAAATCGCAGAAAAAATTCAAGGAAATTTTTTACGCGATTTGCCCTCTGCAAATTACCAAAATCGCGTAAAAAAGTCGCATAACTTCGAGAAAATCACGTAAAAAAGTCGTGCAAAAACAGAATTTAGTGTATTTGTTTTTCATTTGTATTTAGGGCAGACTGAGGAGATTTGATCCCTGGGGAGACTTGTTCCCCCCATATTTTCTCGGAATCAAAAACAGTTTTCTTCTAACATATTTTTTCCAAAACTACATCTTCACAGACGACAATGTTTTGGTTACAATTGATTTTGATTGTACAGTGCATTATTTTTTAATGGCTGATGGGTTGTTTTCACTCCTTCAGAAATCTTTTAAGCGATTCCGAAAAATCTCAATAACTTTGTAAAAATTGAACCAAATAGTGTCAAAATTTAACAGCACATAGTGTAAATAAAACACTATCAAAAGTATTTATTCAAATAAGGCTGTTTTATAAATATTTTAAATATTGCAGCTTGGTATATACAACAGTGGCATGGGGAGACTTGATCCCTCGAGGATTACACACACATTATACATGTGAAAAATAAAATTCTATTCGGAAGCCTCTATTTTCTCGGAATTCTAGTGTATTCAATGATAAAACTTGTCGGATAATTATTATTTTATTACACACCATAAAAAGACGGATCAAGTCTCCCCATTTTCAAAATACAGCATAACCTTAACAATTTAAGGAAATCTTATAATTTCAAATTCACCTTATTCATCAAAAATACAAGAAAACTTGAAATGAAAATGAATAGGAAGCTTCTGCAGTTATTTTCCCTTTAAATTAACTATGTGCTTAAAAGGGGATCAATTGTGGCCCATTTTTGAAAAATACATCATAAGACATGCCTCCATAAAAACACAGTTTTGAAAACTTTAACAATAATTTAAAGTCCTTCTGTTGTGTATAAACTTGCAAGAGATGTTTACCTTCCATTCTGCATGAAAAACGGATCAAGTTTTGTGTTTTTCTTGAAGTTACAGGCAAATTAAGAAAAAGGGATCAAGTCTCCCCAGTCTCCCTTATTATTTCAGTTTAATGCATTGGTGCAAAATATCTCTTACAATCATGAAATTTCATGTTGCACTGGTACATTTTTCATAAAGTGTAGAAAGTTTTCAATCATTTATGGATGACAGTGCACATTTCCAC
The DNA here is from genome assembly GCF_035046485.1 of Aedes albopictus. Classification (NCBI taxonomy): domain Eukaryota; kingdom Metazoa; phylum Arthropoda; class Insecta; order Diptera; family Culicidae; genus Aedes; species Aedes albopictus. The sequence continues at coordinate 290,400,603 of NC_085138.1, read as the reverse complement.
GGAGCGTATTATGTTCATTCTTTTTTGAGCGCTTTTTGATTTTCTTTGGAGCGTTTCTAGTTTTTTAGAGTGCAATAAATAGGCTAATAAATAGGTAAGATGTAGATCTAGGACTAATCAAAGTCGGTGAGCATTGTTTAAATCAAGATGTGCAATAATCTCGTTGAATTCTCAAAAACTATTACAAATATCCTATTTTCACACAAACTGCCACATTTCAGCCAACGTACACGATTTATGAAAGCACTCAAAAGAAGATCCCAGATTTTCCTTTACCCTGATCCATTTTGTAATTTATCACCCCAAGAGGTGTCACATCGCTGCTGGTTGACTCTTTTCGGGTCGGTTCGCTTTTGAATGAGGCCGATCCCGCCAGAAACCGAGCAGCAACAAAAAAAGATGTATGAATTTCTAACAATGTTTTGATATGTTTGCATCACCATCCTCGTTTTTCGACACCTTTGTCCCAGTTTGGTGTACCTCTTGGTCGGGGGACGAGATCCTTTCTGGATCGCATGGAAGAAGGGAGAGCTCGAAGACAGGGCAAAAAGGTGAAATGTAACACAATTCGCAGCCTGGTGGCTGCAGTCTAGTTCAGCACAGTGTGCGAACCGAGCAGACAATGGATTGTTTGTTGACCAACATACATATTGACTTTTATGATGTTAATAAATTTTCAAGGATCTGCGCGAAAGGCGAACTCTCGGGGAACACTTTTTCGACACCGTTAATGGATTTCAACAATGAAAAGGACTCTTTCTCAGTGCTGGTTTGACTGACTCACATTTGGTGTGGCGTGGAAAATGGCTAGGGAGCGACTGGATCTTTGGGACAAAACGAGTATTGATTTAGTGAGTGTGCCAAGCCCAAGGGGAAACCGGCTAATAAATTACCCAAAATATGAACGGTGACATGATTTTAATGTTGACCATCAATTCATGGCCGAGTGGTACAAATATGCTGCTAGGGTAACGCCTCGAAGAAGACCACCTTGTTTGACTGGTTTTGGCTTTAGGATAGGACCTCACTTAGCCGAAGCGATAAATGAGCAGGCATATGTACATAGGGTCTGGTACCATTTGAGCAGGGGGGGGGGGGGCTATTTTGGGCACTTGCTACTATAACTCAGTCAATTTTCAACCGATTGACTTGATTTTTGGAACACGATCAGATACGTACAGTATCTAGCTATGATCAAAAATTAAAGTCAAACGGATTGACAATATCGCAATCTGCATTATTGCGACAATCCACCCTATGCGACATAAGTTTGTCCCAACTTGAACAGAATAGGATACACCACGTACACCACGAGTTTAGAGATTTTTAAGCCTTGTATTGCGATTTTTGGGGTAACTTCGAGTCGGTAACCACTGTGACGGACTTGGTGGTCTAGTTGCTACCGCTTCCGATTCATATGCAGAAGGTCCTGGGTTCAATCCCTGGCCCTTTCCTCCTACTTTGTATCTTTCTTTATACTTTCTCCCTCCTCTCTACATATACAACTCATGTATAGGGGAGACTGAGGAGACTTGATCCCTGGGGAGACTTGTTCCCCCCATATTTTCTCGGAATCAAAAACATTTTTTTTCTAGCATAATTTTTCCAAAACTACTCCTGGACAAACGACTATGTTTTGGCTATAAGTGATTTCGATTGTACATTGCATTATTTTTTAACAGCTGATGGTTTGTTTTCAGTCCTTCAGAAATCTTTTAGGCGATTCCGAAAAATCTCAATAACTTTGTGAAAATTGAACCAAATTGTGTCAAAATTTCACAGCACATAGTTTAAATAAAATACTTTCAAACTTATTTATCCAAATAAGGCTGCTGTTAACATATTTTAGTTAATTCGGCTTAGTATACACAACAGTGACATGGGGAGACTTGATCACTCGAGAATTGCGCACACATTATACAAGTGAAAAATAAAATTCTATTCGGAAGCCTCTATTTACTTGGAATTCTAGTCTTTTCTACGATAAAATGTGTCAGATAATTATAACTTTAGTACAAACCTAGAAAAGGGGGATCAAGTCTCCCCATTTTGAAAATACGGCATATCCTTAAAAATTTAAGGAAATCTTACAATTTCAAACACACCATGTTCATCGAAAATACAAGAAAACACAAAAAGAAAATTAAAAGGAAGACTCTGGAATTATTTTCCCTTTAAATAAACAATGTGCTCAAAGGGGGATCAAGTGTCACCCATTTTTGAAAAATACATCATAAGACATGCCTCCATAAAAAACACAGTTTTGAAAACTTTAACAATAATTTAAAAACCTTCTGTTGTTTATTAACTTGCAATAGATGTTTACCTGCCATTTTGAACGGAAATCGGATCTAGTTTTGTGTTTTTCTTAAAGTTTTAGGTAAATCAAGAAAAAGGGATCAAGTCTCCCCAGTCTCCCCTATAGAAACCTGGGACGATGTTCGGCTTGGCAGTCGCAATTGCAATCAAACGATCAGATATTCTCCTTCATCCGACGTTTCGATGTTTATTACATCTTCTTCAGGGAATTAAAAGTGTAAGTCGCTTTCGTTCTGAAACGCTCTGTGAAAGCATAATCCGTCTAAAACAAAATTTGAAAAAACGTTGGGATCCACTTCTAGAACACTAATAATATTCGCAGAATTCGGTTCGCACTTCTAATAACACAGTGAAAACTTTGTCGAAGACCGCAACCAAAGTGATCGGATACTTACAACAAAAGTAATATCTCATTGTCGAGATACTCCACGCACGAATATTAGCTCGCTGAACTCACCGCCGCCGAAAATATCATAAAATAAACTTGATATTTTCTTTGTTATTTATAGTAAGTATACATAATTTATGATAGAACTAGACCAATACTTGCATACAGCAGCAGTGTTTGGCAGCAGAAGTGATAAGTGAACCACTCAGCAGTTTTTCTTCCCTTTTGTTGACGTGTCTATGTTCGCTCGTCGAGTCGTATGGTTCACGAACGAATACAAAGAAGAGACTCCAACATAGACAAGCTGCAGCGATGAGCAGGCATCTCTGAATGTAACACTTTCTGATGCTCTCTCATCGTTGGCTTCAAACAACTGTGAATACACGTTATTTTCATCATTATTTAACGCATTTTCGCTTTTAAGGACAGACTTGTTTGAATCCCAAAATGGCCGCCTTTGGCACCTACTCACGATTTCGAGGGCACAAATCTCTTCATAAACAAAACCAGCGCACCAGCAAGAACAGAATAATAAAACGCACTGTTGTTTGAAGCTTGCTTCTTTAGCTTTGTGCGCCTGCAGTTCTGATGCACTGTTGAAGCGGGATTTCAAGACGTTTGTCCTTAAAAGCGTAACATTCCTAATATTTAATTTAATTGTTTTTATGATGTTGCAGGTGGTGTTGCCATAAAAATCAAGAGTTATGACAATTATTTTTTCTTGCCGAATGCATCACTTTCATTAGCGTCGCCGAACATCTTCTCTCTTGATCGCGCTCTCGTATTGAACCGGGCAAGAGAATGAATAGAATATTTCGGGAAGTGCTCCCGAGCATGTCATTGAGTGTAGCACAAGCTGAGTATAGACCACTCAGTGGCTCGCGATGAAATTTCAAACTCTGTAACAGCAGCAATGAATGTCGTTTAAATCTAGACCAACATGTAAAAAGAGCGTAACAACCATTGCACACCTCAGCTTCTTTCGTCCAAGTGTATTTTTATTTATTTACAAAAATTTTACCGTTATCGGGTAGGGCAGTCTGCTCTAGGTATCTGTTACCGGTAATAGATTTCATGAAAAATTGGAAACAAGCCCAGAAGAAATGGGAGAAGCAGAAATTCACAATGGATGATACCCCATTTTCTAATGTTAGTCTTGTAATGATTCAAATTCGTTCTACATGCGAATGAGTTTCGGCGCTCGACTCGAGAGCATGAGTTTGAATAAAAGCCTTCTCGGATATGAGAATCGAATGCGAGTTTACTCATGTAGGAGAGATAGGGTATTGGTTCCCTTAAGCATGTGGCTATCATTTTCATCCTACGAAAAACAAAGGATTTGGTAATTTTTTTATTTTTGTATATTTTGTTAGAAGTGAGTACCTATGAAAACAAAAAGAACGGAGTCAATCGGAGCCGTAATAGCTTGTTTTCGAATAGGATGAATATGGGCGCGTGAGATTACTGATGGCACACATCAGAGATGGCATGCTCCTAAGCGCGCTAAGTGAGAAGATAAAAAATACACATTACACACAGCCTGCATGATGAGAAAGAGTGCGTGTAAAGAATTACCTTCTGCGTAGTCCGACTGCATGCGCTCGGCATCGTTGTCGCATCACGCAGGACGATGAGCGCAGGAAAGCAAGAGAAAGTACAGTCCAACACACAGCTCACATCGCAGCGCTGCGCTACTCTGTACTGCCGAGAGCCTACAACTTGCAGCTCAGACAGCGCAGATGTGTAGCACATTCCTAGAAATGAGCGAAGCTCACGCAGAAGAAGTTTGAGCTCTGCGGCGGCTCGCACAGCTCGTGTGGCAACTTACACATTCGCACACTCACGCAAAGTTTTACGGCTGAGCGATGTGTGTTTGTTGCCGGTCCACATTGGTAGCAAAACAGAGCGGCGCACATTTTATTGAAGATGTGTACGCCCTGATAAAAATTTCCAATAAAATCACCGTAAACTACCATTTAATAATGATAAATTTGCCTATTCAACAACAAATTATATTGTGTACGTATTTTACTGCTGAAAATGGTGTATTGGAACTACAATACGTGTACAATAAAATCAATGGCACTAAAGATTTCAATAATAAAAACACCATAAATTGAATGGTAGTTGACTTGATTTTTTTCCAGAAAATTTGGATTTTTTTATGGTAAAGATACATAACAACCCCCATTTTCTATTGTAAAAGTGACATTTACAATACATGCTATGGTGGAAAACCATAAGATCTGTTGTTACTCTATCGTTTTAAACAATTGAATTAATGGTAAGTACCATTCAATTCAGCGTGTTGTAACAATCCATTCTGTTGTATCTCTATGATCTTTTTTATCAGGGCGCAGAGCTGTTTATCAGTGTATCTATGCCATTTCTGGCACACATATCCTACATGATTAAGGACAAACTTCTTGAAATCCCGCTTCTACATTGCCTAGAAACTTCAGACGCACAAATCTCAAGAAGCAAGCTTCAAACAACAATGTATTTCATTATTCTGTTCTTGCTCACTTGTAATTAGCTTAAAATAAAAAGCTCAGGTGCACTGGTTTTGTTTACGAAGAGATTTGTGCCCTCGAAATCGTGAGTAGGTGCCAAAGTCGGCCATTGTGGTGGCCATTTTGGGATTCTAACAAGTCTGTCCTTAAGATTAGAATGTAAGGTATACTAACACAGCTCCCTACAGGGAAACAGCCTTTTTGCAGCTCATTGTAATTGTGAGCTTAGAGCTCCGAAGGAAATAACAGTGGCCGGTAGTGGAAGAGAAACCGGTTCAGAAGCATAAATATGGATAAACACCAGCAGAAATATTTATGAGGAATTTCCGGAGGAATCCATAGAGGAACTCCTGAAGGAAATCTCAGGAGAAACACCAAGATGAAAAAACAATCTCGCTCGTCGTATGCAGCGCAAGCGTGCTTCAGTTTTAGCCTCAAAGGGGCGCGCGTCCTGAAGGGTTAAAGATTCTCAAAAATCGCTGAACAAAAAATAAATCCCTCGGAAAGTTCCTGAATAAATCTCTGATGGTGCTTCTGAAGGGCTCGTTAGTTAAATTCTTGGAGGAATAACCACAGGAGTTCCTGCATAAATACCTGTAGATTTTTTTGGATAATCCTAAGTGGAATCGCAAATAACCTCCAGTGTAATATCGTCAGTGTAGCTGACGACGTCCCCTCCACCGGGACCTCCAACCTCAACACTTCGTCGTACATGGCATCCTATAACACCGGACCCAGAATGGAACTTTGCGGGACTCCTGAGGTTTTGCGATAACACTTTTGACCCACCTCTGTGTCGTAAACTTGTACTCGATTCTGGAAGTAACTTCCTAGAATTTTGTACAGTCTCTCCAGACGCAAGAGCGCATCGGCAATAGCCGGCCAACTGGTGCCATTGAACGCGTTCTTTACATCCAGAGTAACTACTGCACAGCACGTTCGTCATACAGTCCAGCATCTACGTGAACTGCTCGATCGGCCACCGCGGAGGCACATAACAGCTACAGAAAAAGACCCCGTTTACTTTGGCGACCGCGAAGCCCTCATAGCCGTAAGTGCATGTAAGTGTTTATTTGTTAGAAGTAAGTCACAGTGACTTTTGCGCAACAAAAACCTGCGCCGCCGTGACTCTTCTGTGACAAGTGTGTTACTTGGGTCCTGGACGGTATTTACCCGTCGTCCATATCGCCGCCCACTCAGAATCCGCCTGACAAAGCAGTTGCTGAGCTGTGTCATAGTGGTTCAGGTTCAGCTGAACGCTGCGTTACCTGCATTGTGATTGGTTCACTGCGGCTTTCTTGATAGTCGGGCACCTTGGACCACCCGTTGGGTGCCTGTAGTTTTCCGGTACAAATCAGCAAATGGGTGTACTCGTGCAACCTTGTGCCTTAAGGCCTTCGGCGCCGCATCTCCTACACAGTTTGCTCCTGCCAGGGCTTTTGCAGTCCTATGACATGCATCCTGGTTCCAGACACCTGAAACAGAACTCCGGTGGCTCGTGGATGGTCAGATGACATACGCACCAGCCTACCTTGATACTCTCTACTTTGATGAAGTTTTTACGTCCGCCACAGGTAGCTGACACAAGGCTCCCTGTGTCCCTGCCGGCCACTTTCATAGTCGAACGGCTGCGGTGGCCACCTGCAAGTTGCACTGTTGCCGCAGTGCCGTGTTGAGCTCTTCCGCTTCGGTAATCTCGTCTAGGTTTTTCATCATCAGAGTCGCTTCTGCTGTAAGAGCCCTCATATCTACTCATTCACCAAGGACCTCTTCCGCCAAACTTGTAGGCGGCGCAATTGCGTTCCTTGTCGCGCCTCAGCTCTAGGATCATCTCACCCATACGAGTACGTGGCACATCGGCTCTCAGACCCACGAGCTTGGCGTCGCTTTGCATCACCTTCAAGACGTCCGAGTACTTAGACTGTTCGGTCTTGATGACGTGTCGCATTTCTTGCGCTTGGCACCTACTCTTTTACGCCTTCTTGGTTTGGCGTCTCTGTTCTCCTCTACCTGCGTTTTTCTTCTTCCTCTTCCCCTCGACTTTCGTCCAAGAGGAGCCCTCCCCTTGGTTCATCCTACTCTGTGGTTGCTGAGGGCCTAACAGCGGTCGCAACCCCCTGTTCCCTACCATCCGGGATGGGCCAGCCTTTTTAGGTCCGCCCTTCCGAGTTTTTCGGAACAACTTGCTGGGCTCCGACTTGCCGGTATTACTGCCAACCTTCGAGCTCCTCACCTGATGGCTGCCTCACCCGTTTCGGCGAGTGCTTATCACGAGCAGTCGCATCCACCCCACCTTTTGGGCTTCCTGCGAAAGCGAAGGCCTTCATCTAAGTAGACTTCGTTACCGTAGATTTCATCGGTGCCGCCGCTGCTGTAGGCTTCACGAGTCTCACGTGATCCTGCTTGCCAACGTCCATCGACTTACGAAGTCGCAACAGAGCTGTTTTCGGGTCTAGGGGCGGGACAGCTCTAATATTCATTAGCGTTATTAAGCAGTATTAGAAATATTAATACCAGATGAAATCCATTTTTTGTACGAAGTATGCCATGCTTTTTGAACTGGGTCGATTTGAAATGTCAGCAACAAGAAATGCATATTTTCATTGGTTTCAGGTTGTATGAAATCGGTTGCATATCGCTATTCTATCGTACTTTTCAGTCCCGGAGCAACGATTCCGCAAATACCGCTGGTGGACCTCCAAACTGTGGTATCTCGCATTAACATCTACGTCCCAAAAGCTTGCATCTACAATCATCAATAGCACACCGATAATTCGCCAGCTTAAATATTACCGAGAGACTATCTCCAGATCAATATGGCCAATATCTAGTTCAGTATTAGCTAGGGCCTACAAACTTAAACTATCAGTGCACCAAAGCCTACAACGGCATTGGAGTAGAAAAATTCCAAGTTCTGGTAATTCCAATTTTCACATTCTGTAAATATCAAGGGAAATATGAACAGTTTAGAAACGCAGTCAGCTTATTTAGTTTTTCTTTTATATTTTGGTATTAGATATACGCATTTGAAAACGGTTTTCCGCAATCAGCTCCTGCTTAGGACTTTCAATTGAAGTGCATCGAATCACATTTGATGGAGCTACCTTTTTGATTTTCCTACGTCCAGCGATATGGGCTTTCGAGAGCCATCCAGTGCAGTGAAATTCACGTTGTTTTCACAGCTAAAATACATAATCAAAACAAATTAGGGTTTATATTTGAACAAATTAAAGAAAAACCTTCGACGAACCGTATCTCCATCTTTTGTATTCGTGACAGTTGGTTGTTGTATGGAAAATCATGACATACTGCACAAAAAATGATTCGGTGAACCATGAAGATTAGGAAACTAATATTTATTAGGCGGTATTAGCATCGGTATTAGGCACTGTCCCGCCCCTAGTTTCGGGTCCTTACTAATGTTGAACTTCGTGGATGCAAAGTCGATGATCTTGCCAAACTGCTGCTCAGCCACCTCGATTGCGGACAGTCTTGCTCTTTTTTTGGTTGAAGGCCTCCAACTCTCCGTCCCGTATCTCTACCGGCTGGCTAGCCGGAAAATGGACCAGAGCTTCCATCCGTTCCTAGGTCGCCTTTGAGCAGTGCCTATCATATCACCTCCCGCGTTGCCGTACTCATCGCTCCGTGTAGAGATTCCCACAGAGTGCTGCTACTGGAGATAGTCAGCTACCTGGATGTTGAAACACCTCGACTGCCAGTTCCTTGAATTCGGCACGGTCGTTAACCTTGCTTGAATCTTGCTAACTATGAGATAGTGATCTGAGGCGATGTTGACACCGCTAAAAGTTTTAACCAGCGCATGACCGATTTGGTTGCAAACTTCGTTGTTTGGGTGTCTCCAAATGTTCTCGCGGATTTCCTTGCGTGCAAAATAGGTGCTACTAATGATCATCTCCCTGGCTGCAGCAAAGTTGACTACCCAAGTAACCAAAATCAGCTTGTTCGAGGTTGCTCATTAGCCTTCTAAGCAGCTTCATTTTTAAGTAATTTTGGAACTTGAAAGTTCACATAAGCACGCTGGATAGCCTTCTAAGCAGCTTCTGACAGAACTTTGACAAAATTCATGCCGAAACAAAAATGTGTTAATCAGAATCATCACAACCGCACCCTGTTGGTGGGTTTGTGATTCATGTCTAGAATTTGTTTCTGATAATTATATTTTCACACATGTTGCTGCTACGTAGATTTGAACTGGATCCTCCTGCGTGATGGCCTGCCGACTTACCGCTGCGCTGCTAAAGACACTTGACAAAGTCAAGCAAACTTCACTACTGTACAAATGGGCAAAACTAGCTGCCGACGGAAAATCGATTCAAGTCAGACTTCACCTGCTGTTCACTCAATCACAAGTGTAGTACTGTGGTAGAGCGTAGGGCTCTCACGCAGCGACTATCGGTTCGAATCCGATGGGCGGCATTTTTTTTTTGCTCAAGCCTGTTATTCATTGTTCGATAAATTCATAGTTGTCTTTTATTCGTGTATGCTTAAACAGTTGTTTTCTGTAAAAGAAATAAATTTAATCTTCATTGAAACACAATGCTACTGAACTGAACTTCTATGAACTTGAAAGTTCCGACAAAGTTCCGAGTAGCATCTTAAGCAGCTTTAAAGTTCCGCGAAGTTCAGATAAAGTTCCGAATGGAACTTTCTGGCTGCTTAAGAAGCTAACAATGAGCCTTGTCGGAACTTGTGACCGAAGTTCCAGCAAGGCTCATCGTTAGCCTCTTAAGCAGCCAGAAAGTTCCATTTGGAATTTTATCTGAACTTCGCGGAACTTGAAAGTGCATTTTGTCATGGGAAGCGGAACTTTTGGTTACTTGGGTAATGTTAGGCAGTTTTCATTTGTGACGGTGTGAAGGCTCTCCGTACCGATGATTGGACGGAAAAGTCTTCTCTTCCGGCCTGTGTGTTGACTTCACCGATAGCAATCTTAGGGGCTGTCCATAAACCACGTGGTCATTTTTTTCGGACTTCTCAACCCCCCCCCCCCCCCCCCGCGTGGTCATCAGTCCATACAAAATTTTTTTTTTCGTCCATACAAAATGGTCATTGGCCGAACCACCCCCCCCCCCCCTCATGACCACGTGGTTTATGGACAGCCCCTTAACGTCGTGTTTTGAGCATTCTCCATAGGCATGCCCATTACATTCAAAAACTTATCTTTCACGTCATCGGTTTCGCCGTTTTTCGGTACATAGACATTGATTATAGAAGTTAAATAATTCGCCTCGAATGCTCAATACGCAGATTCATGTGTTTTCCGGTCACTATAGATCCGATCCCATGTTTTACCTTATCGCTACCGTTGTGGTAGACGATATATTTGAATGATGTGTTGACGACGACGAGAGCCACCATCTTAAATTCACGTTCACCACCACCGGGCCACCGCACTTCCTTAATAGCAGCCACAGGCTACCTTCGCAATGCTTACCTACATCGCGTTGGTGGGGCTGCCACTTAGCTAAGGCATAGCTGACCCGAAAAAAAGTGTTTCTTATTCAGCCAGTGGATGCCAAGACAGGACCCCTATAGCCATAGCTGCAAAGGCGTGGGTATTCAGCATGACGAAGCTGTGGGTGGAAGCTCTCATCAGTTAATAATTGTGGAAGTACAATTAGAAAAGTGCCCAAAATAGGACCCCTGCCGAGATGGTTCCACTTCCCTACTTACGATCGAACTGTACTTTGAATGCGTTTGTTTTCATTGTAATCATCAGCGCTACTGGAGTGTGAGCAATGCACGTTGATTATGCTAAAGTTGATGAAACAAACCGCCACTACTACCCACAATGCAGAGCAATAATTGAAAATTTAAGAAACGCAAAGAGAATGCGTTTCGCTCATAAATTACAATCAAAAAATTCTTCATCCAAATAAGGATCACCGTAGATCCTTGCAGTTTATCAATAGAACAAAGACCACTTGAGCAGAAGCTCCATACGAAATTTGCATTATCATCGCTCTTGCCAAAATAAAACAACACTTCGTTCGATCATCCGAGGAGGGAAGTTGTCCACACACGACGACGGATCGCTCGCCCCTGGGCTTCTGCTGCTCTGCTACTGCTGTCCATTAGTCACTCATTCGCCAGCCAGCCAGCGCAGTAGTGCTTTGTTTTCAAAACATTCGACATGAGCCCACCTCCGGAACGGAATGGCTTTCAAAGCACCTTTTAATGTGTGTGACCAAATGGTGTTCATGATCTTCTTGGTTTGGCGGGCGGAGGGCGACGACGACGGTCCGAAAACTGCAAGTCGATTACCGAAACGAATGCAACCAGGGTGCTTCTGGATCAGTCAGAGTTCAGCAGTGGTCCAGCAGCAGCGCGTATGAAGAAGGAAATTCGGACATGCGGCGCGGCGGCTGAAAGCGGCGGCGGAGGCATTGATCGAAGTGCATCTGGGATCTGTTTTGAGACACTGTCCGCCCGAATGTGATTAATCATTCGCATCCATAACAAGCAGTGGGCATTGTACATAGCGTGAAGGATTTTAAAGACCGGAGTGAGCAAGAAGAACAAACTTCCCTCTCGAGACTCTCGAGAGGACACCTTTGATTGGATCACATTGGGCTGTTCAGCTGCCGGTGTCTGAATGGGTCACTTCTGTGCTGTGTTTTTCGATTTCAACGCTGCAAAATTTAAATAAATTTTGATGAGATTTGATACACCTTCACATTTATGAATACGCTTCTCCTCCAATTAGTTGGCGAAGATGATGGGCACAATCTTCTTTGCAGACTATCAATGACGTTAACAGGGGCTTTCATGAGGCAGGTATGGTATACCAGTAGATGTATGTGGCTAGTTATTCTACTGGTATACCAGATGATCTTTGTTTTCCATATTTAGTGAGAGAAACTTTGTTTAAATTTAGGAGCAAAATAAGTCCAGAGAGAAACTTTGATGAGTTCATAGAGTATTATTGAATGATTTTCCAGAAATGTTTATGGCATAATCCCGAAACATTTTTTTTTCTTATTGTTAATCTCTAGACGAGTTGTGCAAAAAATTGCCTTAAAATATCCTTTTCTTCTTCTTCTTCTTCTTCTATATGACTCGACGTTCGCATTGGAACTTGCCCTGTCTCTCTTCAACTCAGTGTTCTTAGAGCACTTCCACAGTTATAAATTGAAGGGCTTTCTGTGCCTACCATTGCAATGGTCATGCATTGCATGAATTTGTACATGCCCAGGGAGTCGAGAAAAATTTCCCGGCCGGAACGGGAATCGATCCCACCGTCTCCAGATTGGCGATCCATAGTCTTAACCACTAGGCTAACTGGAGACCCCTGGTATAGTTTCTGGATAAAGTTCCGAATGAACCGTTAATTCTAATGATCTGCTAAGTCATCTACTCGCTCCTATCTACGCCTGTGTCGATTCCGCCAAACCAGAACAGAAGCAGCGGCAATTGAGCGAATTATGCATCCCTCCGTTTGATCGTTCCGTGGTGTGGATTAGCTTCCTCATCGACAGTTTTTGCGATAGGCAGGTATAGTTTCAACCAGCTAAAGCCGCTCTGATTTATGTCCTACGATTAGGTTGTAGCTCAGTTTTTCCCAGCAGCAGACGCTACGCTTTTACCGCTTGCTCGCTGCTGAGTCCGAACATGTTTGGCGCAACTCCGGAAGGTCTCAATTTTTACGACAGCCTAATATTGATGTCTGCGTCTACGACGGTTATGGCGCGTTGATCGACATACGGCGTACCATTTTCGGCGCGGTTTTATGGTACCTGAAATTAGTGCTCGCTTAATTAAGAGACTATTTTGTGGAATTTACGATCATGGAGTCCACCAAGTGGTATTTTCCAGAGGTCCCAAGAAAGTCAGACTAAATTGTTACGGAAAAAGTTAGTAAAATCTTAGTAAGTCCGTTTTTAATATGATTTGATATCACAATCTGGTAAGCCAATTGCTTACCATTTTCTTAAACAAAACTATAACACTCGAACATAAAATCAAACACTAAAAAAAATGCTTATTTTTACTCTAAATTGACAACTGTAATCCTCAATAGAGTCGCAGCCACAACAGAGTGGAAGAGAGTGTAAAGTAATGTGGTCGGTCAGATGCTCTGAACGTACTATACAGGCGGTCCCTTTTGTGGTTTAGACTTATTGTCTCCCACATTTTCTGCCACTGACTGCTGAATAACTAAGCCACTGAGCAACTTAGGTGGGCGGTCTTGCTGGACGATACTGCGGGTTAGCCTAGGTTGGGATTTTTAATGGGTGAATTAAGTGTAACATTTTTTTGTCTTGTTCGGACTGCTGGTGGTAGGTTTCAATTATGGTAAAAGTAATAAAAAGTGTGGAACAGGCTGGTTGAGTCGATTTGAAAAATGTGTTAATAAAATGGCCATTATTTCGAATAAAATATTAAAATGGGGACAAACTATATGGGTTATAAGATTTAACATTATAACATTTTTTGTACAACTTTTCATTTTCATAACAATTCATTTAGTCGATTGAAAAATGGAAGTAGCGGACTTTCATATGTACTTGTCGTATCTGCTTGGAAGTGAAGTTTACAGTGTTCACCACATTGCTAATTCCTACATAGGAAAAATCTTAATTTTTTGAATAGTCTGTACTTCAATTTTCGTTTTGATTTGTTTTTCCGTACAGTGACCCCACACCGATGAATCACCTTAATTGTGTACACTATTTATGCATCACCATGTTGATCAAATGAGAGATCCATAAACTGTGGTCATTTTTTCCGATTCATAAATTGTGGGGTCCTCTCTCCTCTCCTCTTCTTGGCGTAACGTCCTCACTAGGACAAAGCCTGCTTCTCAGCTTAGTGTTCTATGAGCACTTCCACAGTTATTAACTGAGAGCTTCCTCTGCCAATTGTAGTAATAGAGATAGAGAAGAGAATGATTGAAGCGAAAAATATGCGCCTTCTGATTGGCCGACCCAGTGGAAAGCTAGAAAGAACAACAAAAGCGAACATACAAAAAGAGCTGCGCATCGTGGATTCAATTCAGTTCATAGACGATAGTGGATACGAACGGACGCACCAAAAGGCAGCAGCAATGACATTTGCAGTACACAGCAGTCCACCACAGAGAGGTTTTTAAAGAGTTTCCTCTCTGCGGTCGGTGTTGTGGCTGTAAGAATAGCCGCAGCGGTCATGACACCAATGACCATTTTGCATGTGTATATCGTGTGGCAAGCACGAAGATACTCTATGCCCAAGGAAGTCAAGGAAATTTTCTTTACGAAAAGATCCTGGACCGACCGGGAGTCGAACCCGTCACCCTCAGCATGGTCATGCTGAATACCTGTGCATTAACCGCCTCGGCTATGTGGGCCCACTGGGGGTCACTGTACATAATTTCGCCGTAGCAGTAAAATATCCAGTGATTGTCTAGGTCCCGTCATTTCTTACACTTCCCACTGAATTTGAATTCCTTTGAATTCAATTTTCTAAGAAAAAAAAAAGAACATTAGTATCTGAATCTAGAGCAAGGAAGTTAAAATCCTGAAATCATATGGAATCCCCTAGAATGCTTGTGTACCCCCTGAGATCCCTTGAACAACTCTGGAATATCCCGGATCACACACCTGTTAATTTTACCAAAAGCCAGCGCTGCTATTGGTCGTGGCCTTCCCATAACGATGAACAAGTTGGCCCTGTAATTGTACATTCAGGAGTCATTTACTGCTAAGCACAGCTATCAAACTGCTATCCAAGCCTGCTATAAGCGCTAGAAACACTTTGGAATATCATAAACCTTTCTGAAACTCCCTGGAACACTCTTGTTACGTTCCACAACTCCCAGAACACTCAATTAATGCCCTGAAACCCCAAAGAACACCCGTGAACAGCATGGAAACCCTTCGAGACAAATTCCACGCGTTACGTTTTGCGCGAGAATTAAACTTTCGCTTCCAAAAATGGTAATGTTTTTATATACATGCCAACCAGTATATCAAGCGATCTAATGATTTGATTAAAAGATTCATTTCATGTTTTGTAAATAGAAATTGGAACTGTTTTACTTCAAGAAATATCAAGAAATAGAGCGTAACGAGCGTAACCATCGAGACAAATTACAAATTTTGACTTAACGTAAAGAATTAGCTACTTTTTCGAAACGTTTTTCAAAGATTTTAGTACTACTCGAATAGTAAAAGTAGTTTCTCCATTTGGTGGCATAAGAATCAATATCGAGCACTGAAATATCGTTCATCGTGTGTCTGTAACGCTTCTCAAATCCACAGTAACATCCTTGGAACACTTCTAAAACGCCTTGAAAACCCTAGGATCACTCTATATACTCTCTATAAACCCTCTGTAACACCCCTGACATTTTTAGAACGCCACTAAAATCCCCTGTAACGTCCCTAAAACTCACTTCTAGGTACACCTCTGAAACCCCTGGAAACTCCCTGAAATGCAGTGAAACGCACTGGAACACTCCTGAAACCCCTACTTTAACCCTTTGAAAGCCCCCGAAACCAAATGGAACGCTCTTGAAACCACCTGAGACTTCATGAAAAGCCCATGTTCCCTAGGAACACAGTGAATCCACTTGGAACCCCATGGAACGCCCCTGAAACCCTTCGCAACATCCCAAAAAACCCTTTAAAACTCCTAGAACCCCCTAAAATAAAATCCCTTGGAATACTCTTGTAACGCTTCTGATTTTTTTGCAACCCCTTGAAACCTCGAAAGTTTCCGGAACGCCATGAACCACACCTGTAACTCTTCTGAAAGCGCCTGAAACTCTAAGGGACGTCCTTCACCCTTCTGAAACTGCTTGAGGTTCCCTAGAATACTCCTGGAATATCCTGAAACTCCTCAGAACACCCCTGAAAATCTTTAAAAACCCCCAACAACCCCTAGTACGTGCTTTGAAAAGTCGCGGTGCGCTTCTGAAAGCTCATAGAATTCCTTGTCAACCAGCTATAACACCACCGAAACTCCCTATAATACCCCTGAAAACCCAAAAAAAAAAACAACCCTGAAATCCCCTGGAATGCCTCTAAAACTATTGAATACCGTTTAAACTTCGTCACCGTGCGGTTCGGCGACATTCGTCTAGGCGATTCGTAAGCCTCGTAGTGCCATAATGTTGTCTTCCAAAGCTGAAGTAAATTTAGCTGGACCTGCTACAGCAAACCATCAGGTAGATCATTACTTTCCGGTATTGCTCTGTGGCCATATGAAATCCTTGTGCTGATGGTGGGTACACACACGCACAATCATCACCATCATCATCACATGGCTTGCAATTTCTGCATTTGCAGAAAATCCTAATTACAGACATGTGAAATGAATTCAATTTTTGTACGAGAACTTATTGGACACGGTGTAGATATGTTAAAATGACTTTTCAGCACTGATTGCAGGTGTCATTTTAAAAAGATTTATAAGAGGATTTGCTGTTTAAAGCTGTAATTCCACAAAGCCTTTCCACTTTTATGTGAAAAAATAGACTTGAGCTTGAGAATTTATGATGCATTTCAAAACTTCGTTTCTAGTTAATCTTAAAAATCATTAACAAAGATTTTTATGTGGAATTTTAAATAGCATTTCCAAAGAATTGATTTCGAAAAATATAATAGGAACCCATTTAAGGGAATTAAAAAAAATCCGACAAACAAACAATTTTAAAACAATTTCGATGGCACTGTCCAAGAAACCATTAGTACTGTATTTCTCCTTTTTGGACTTAGGGACATCCATTTTTAGCACGCTAAGAATCCCCCTTTTAATACATTGCTTGTAACACTTTTCAGAACCCTCCCCCCTCTAAGCGTAACGTACTTTATGGATGACCCTTTTATAGGACTTAGTGGACTTATTTCAGAGCTGTTCATGGAGGTTCCGGGGGTTATCAGGGGCATTTTCAGAAGTCCCTGGAGGATTCCTGAGGTATCATGAGCGTTGCAGAGATTTTCAGGGAATTTCAGGGGGTCTCAGAGGCGTGTAATGAGCAGTACAGAAGTTGCATCATGGTTTCTGTGGCTTTTCATGGGGTTTCATGAGGGTTTTGAGTGATATCAGAAGGCCTCAATAGTGTTTAAGGAAAATCTCCGGGATTCTCACCAGGGGGTTTCTGAGGGGTTTTCAAAGTGCTTTGAGGGGTTTTCAGTGGATCTCAGAAGCGTATGAGGTAGTTCCAGGGAGGTTTCAGTAGGCCCCAGGAGCGTTTCATGAGATTTCAGGAGGTTCCAAGGGGTCTCAAGAGCATGCCAGGGAGATCTTATGGGCGTTTCTGAGGGTAAACTTCTATTAGAATCTACTTATGTCCATTGAAGCCCCTGAAACCTCTCGAAACACTTCGAACACCCCTCAGAAACCCAATGCAAAGATTTCCCTTAAGCACTATTGAAGCCCCCTAAAATCACTCGAAGCTCTTCGAAACACCTTGAAATGCGGGGAAATTCTTTAGAAATCCATTACACTTCCCTTTAGGGTTACTGAAACTCTCTAACACCTCCGTAGCCCCTGAAATCCCCTAGAACCCCTCCTAATTCTTTGAAACCCCTAATAAACTCCCCTGAAACACCCGTAGACTTCCTTTAAACTATACTATAGCCTGGTGAAATCCCACGAAAAACTTGAAAACTGTTGAAACGCTCTGAAAACTCCGTAAAACTTCACAGAAAACCTCTGGAAATGCCTTGAAAAACTTTAAAACTTTATAAAACTTTTCAGAAACCCTCCTGAGACGCCTACAGACAGTAAACTCCAACTAAGCCCCCTGAAATCTTCTGATATCCAATGATACACCTTGAAGCCTTGGGGCCCTGAAATGCCTCTCAAAATCCTGAACCTTTCACTCTAGGAAGCCTCTGAAGTCCCCTGATATTTTGTGCAACCCTTCTTAATTTCCCTCCATCACCATGAATTTTCTGTGTTCTTACCCTACTTAAACTCTCCTTACTTGTACGTAACAAACGAATTCCATTTAGGAAATTCATCAATTTTGGTAAAAAAAAAAACCTTTGTTTATGCACCCTTGATCAATATGTAGCCTAAAATGAGGTTCAGGTAATCCAAGTAGCTTTTGGAGGGTTTTAGGAGCGTTGTAGGGAGGGGACGTGCCCTTTCAATGGTGTCAGGGGTGTTTCAGGAGGTTCCTGGAGGCTTTAAGGGGTTTCCAAATGATTTCCCGTGGCGTTTTGCGAGATAGGGGGTTTCCAAGGAATCTCAAGAGCGTTACAGAAGGGAGCTCAAGGGTGTTTCTGCAAGTCTGGAGCATTTGAGTTCGGGAGTTCGAAAGCGTATTATCGTGCCTTGTGATTAAAAGATATCATTCAGTTTCGAGGGTTCTCGGGATCAATTCCAGGGAGTATCTGGAGCGTTTCAGATTCTATGTCAGGGTAAGTAAGCAAGTAAGTAAGTAAGTAAGTAAGTAAGTAAGTAAGTAAGTAAGTAAGTAAGTAAGTAAGTAAGTAAGCAAGTAAGTAAGTCAGTAAGTAAGTAAGTAAGTAAGTAAGTAAGTAAGTAAGTAAGTAAGTAAGTAAGTAAGTAAGTAAGTAAGTAAGTAAGTAAGTAAGTAAGTAAGTAAGTAAGTAAGTAAGTAAGTAAGTAAGTAAGTAAGTAAGTAAGTAAGTAAGTAAGTAAGTAAGTAAGTAAGTAAGTAAGTAAGTAAGTAAGTAAGTAAGTAAGTAAGTAAGTAAGTAAGTAAGTAAGTAAGTAAGTAAGTAAGTAAGTAAGTAAGTAAGTAAGTAAGTAAGTAAGTAAGTAAGTAAGTAAGTAAGTAAGTAAGTAAGTAAGTAAGTAAGTAAGTAAGTAAGTAAGTAAGTAAGTAAGTAAGTAAGTAAGTAAGTAAGTAAGTAAGTAAGTAAGTAAGTAAGTAAGTAAGTAAGTAAGTAAGTAAGTAAGTAAGTAAGTAAGTAAGTAAGTAAGTAAGTAAGTAAGTAAGTAAGTAAGTAAGTAAGTAAGTAAGTAAGTAAGTAAGTAAGTAAGTAAGTAAGTAAGTAAGTAAGTAAGTAAGTAAGTAAGTAAGTAAGTAAGTAAGTAAGTAAGTAAGTAAGTAAGTAAGTAAGTAAGTAAGTAAGTAAGTAAGTAAGTAAGTAAGTAAGTAAGTAAGTAAGTAAGTAAGTAAGTAAGTAAGTAAGTAAGTAAGTAAGTAAGTAAGTAAGTAAGTAAGTAAGTAAGTAAGTAAGTAAGTAAGTAAGTAAGTAAGTAAGTAAGTAAGTAAGTAAGTAAGTAAGTAAGTAAGTAAGTAAGTAAGTAAGTAAGTAAGTAAGTAAGTAAGTAAGTAAGTAAGTAAGTAAGTAAGTAAGTAAGTAAGTAAGTAAGTAAGTAAGTAAGTAAGTAAGTAAGTAAGTAAGTAAGTAAGTAAGTAAGTAAGTAAGTAAGTAAGTAAGTAAGTAAGTAAGTAAGTAAGTAAGTAAGTAAGTAAGTAAGTAAGTAAGTAAGTAAGTAAGTAAGTAAGTAAGTAAGTAAGTAAGTAAGTAAGTAAGTAAGTAAGTAAGTAAGTAAGTAAGTAAGTAAGTAAGTAAGTAAGTAAGTAAGTAAGTAAGTAAGTAAGTAAG
Source organism: Aedes albopictus (assembly GCF_035046485.1). NCBI lineage: Eukaryota > Metazoa > Arthropoda > Insecta > Diptera > Culicidae > Aedes > Aedes albopictus. The sequence continues at coordinate 290,380,852 of NC_085138.1, read as the reverse complement.
TAAGTAAGTAAGTAAGTAAGTAAGTAAGTAAGTAAGTAAGTAAGTAAGTAAGTAAGTAAGTAAGTAAGTAAGTAAGTAAGTAAGTAAGTAAGTAAGTAAGTAAGTAAGTAAGTAAGTAAGTAAGTAAGTAAGTAAGTAAGTAAGTAAGTAAGTAAGTAAGTAAGTAAGTAAGTAAGTAAGTAAGTAAGTAAGTAAGTAAGTAAGTAAGTAAGTAAGTAAGTAAGTAAGTAAGTAAGTAAGTAAGTAAGTAAGTAAGTAAGTAAGTAAGTAAGTAAGTAAGTAAGTAAGTAAGTAAGTAAGTAAGTAAGTAAGTAAGTAAGTAAGTAAGTAAGTAAGTAAGTAAGTAAGTAAGTAAGTAAGTAAGTAAGTAAGTAAGTAAGTAAGTAAGTAAGTAAGTAAGTAAGTAAGTAAGTAAGTAAGTAAGTAAGTAAGTAAGTAAGTAAGTAAGTAAGTAAGTAAGTAAGTAAGTAAGTAAGTAAGTAAGTAAGTAAGTAAGTAAGTAAGTAAGTAAGTAAGTAAGTAAGTAAGTAAGTAAGTAAGTAAGTAAGTAAGTAAGTAAGTAAGTAAGTAAGTAAGTAAGTAAGTAAGTAAGTAAGT